>NW_024425675.1:194442-195787 GCF_017311325.1 Ursus maritimus
CTGTTGGTGGGAATGGAAATTGGTGCAGCCACTGTGACAAACGGTATGGAGGTTCCTGAAAAAATAAATACAACTACCACATGACCCAGTAATGGCTCTACTGAGTATTGATTTGGAGACACAAAAATACTGCCTCAAAAAGACAGATGCACTCCCACACTCACTGCATCATTATTCACAAGAACCAGACTTGGAAACACAGACCTTGGGGGCCTTATGCCAAGTACCTCAGACACAGAAAGACCAATACCAGATGTTCTCATGTACATTCCACGTGGAATAAACAAATACTGAATGCATAGATACTTAGAGCAGATTGGTAGGTGCCAGATTCGGGATTGGGGTGGTAGAAACGGGTGAAGGTGGTCAAAGTCTCAATGTTTGAGTGAGAAAATCCAACAGTCATGAAATGCTCTGTCCAGCATGGAGATTAAAACTAACCCCACAGCATGGGGTATAGGTTTCCCTGCTCTTTGAAAGTACAGGGCTTCTGAAAAACCTTGCACAGCAGAAATGGTGTCAAGAAGGAATGGCCATTAATTTACGTGGAACAATTAGACAGTGTTCTCAGACTCAAAAACTCCTTCTCTTTGGCTTTTCTTAGGCCTCAGGACACAAGTTTCTAACGGAGGCCCAGCATAAATGAAGATAAAGCACAGCAGAGGCTCACAGACACAATTCAACGTGCTGGGGGCTGGATGCGGAGAGCGGTTCCCAGCGGAAGGAGCTGGTTGGGGTGCAGGCCGCCTCTGTCATGCTTCTCCCCAAAACAGATGCTGAACGCGATTCTGACTGTTCACCTTTTTTCATAAGAGGGAAATCCTCTTCGGGTCTCTTCCTCTTACTGAAGCTGAGTAATAACGTAGATTTCTCAAGAAAGCCCAGTGTCTTACTGTGAACGTTTAAAAAGTGGGGGATACTTGTACTTGAGCATTGCTGAGGGAGGAGATGTGAAAGGTTCTCCCAGACACAAACCTCAGCAGATCCACCGGGAAAGGCAGCTTCCTCAGAATGCGGAACACGGACTACCTCCTACCCCCCGAGAATCCCTCTCCTTCCCCTCCATCAGGACAACCCACAACAGCTGGGAGTTACCCCAAGTCCTCTGTTCTCCTGCTCCTAATAGCTAACCCATCAGCAAATCCTGTGAGCTCCATCTTCAAAATGGACCCAGAATAGGTCTGACCACTCCATCCAAGGCCAGCTGTCTGGTCCACAGTGCCTGAGTTCCTGGAAAAGCTTCATCATTGACCTGCCTTGCCATCTTCAACCCTCTGTCATCTGTTCTCAGCACTGTAGCCAGGATGGCCCAGTGTAACAGGGACTCATGGTGCATGGACCCCCT
>NW_024425675.1:195797-200423 GCF_017311325.1 Ursus maritimus
TCAAATCTGCATTTCTGTGTCCTTTGGGTAAATACCTAGGAGAGCAATTGCTGGATCATGGGGTTGTTCAATGTTTAACTTTTTGAGGAACCCCTACACTGTTTCCCAGACTGGCTGCACCACGTTGCATTCCCACCAACAGGATGGGAGGGTTCCCCTTTCAGCACAACATTATCTGCTGGCAAATTCATAAGAGGAAACAAAACCTCTGTGCGATGCACCCAGGGTCAGGCAAGCAGTTGCAGAATTCACCCCAAGGCTCCTGACGCCAAGCCCCTTGAAGCCACCAGCATGTCACTATCCAAAAGAATTCCCAGACTCTCCATCTGACTCCAGCACCAAAAAAACTACAGAGAATATGGCACCTCAAAATATCAAGACAATACATTTAGTAAAACTAGAAAGTCAACCTTAACTTTTAAACAGGAACAGGCCGCTTTGGAGAATTTTGAATTTTCCCTCCACCCTAATTTTAACTCTTCTGATGAATAAACTAATCAATGATGAAACATCACCTTTGTCAAATGACATCATCCAAGTCTGTATCAGATGAAAGAAAGCCACCTAACTCTAGATGCTGGCCACTCAACCATATCTTAGGCCCAATTGAATAAACACTGTTAGATGAAGGAACAAATTAGATGTTACAAACAGGCACAGAGTGAATCTCACCTTCCCTTTCTAATAAAAGAGGGTTCCTAGGAAACAGATGGTCAAAATACATTTGTAAGCAGTAAATGGACAGAGAAATTGTGATCCCCTGCAAAGTTCTTCCTTCAGGGAAACTAAGTAATTCTTGCACCAAACCCAGAATGCTGACAGCTACTTCAATTTTACTTTGTGACTCAACTAGAGAAAAGAGAAAAACCCAGGAAGTTTTGGGATAATGAGAGGTTTTACCTCCAGACCTGACATAGATAGGACATTTTGCCAAACATACCTGTGCTTTCTCTGAACACTGGCATCCTGTGACAAGCTGCCTCGCTGACTCCGATGCTGACGTTCAAAACCTCGGCTCTCTTGGAGCCAGAGCAGAGAAGTGCTGTCAGCTGGGGAGAAGAACGCACCTCTGACCTAAAGCCTGCACACCTGCTTCGGTTTCTGGGCGAATGTGCAACACATACTTGTTGTTTAGCAGTAATTATCTTCATTCTCAATAGACCAATGACCTTGCCTTTTCTGGAAAGCAGACTTACTCTTCTAAAGAAACCCTCAATTCTTCTATTCCCAATGCAACTAGAGTGGAACCTTTATTTCTCACTTAAATAGAAAACACTGTTATTGTCGACCTTGCGTGAATGAACTTTTAAAAATATTTTAGAGAAAAAGGAAGACACCTTTATTCAAACCTAAGTCAGGACAGCTGCCTGGGAGACACAATCTTCACCAAGAAGGGAGTGCTCCAGGGAAGGAACATTTGGGGCAGTGTTATATATTTTTTTCTGTTTTGTTATACGTACAGAGTTACACACCACAATGAGGATGTTCTTAAATTCCAGAAAGTGACAGACTCTTTCTTATGTTTTCAGTATGTACATGTCAGTATGACTTTAATCTTATGGGAGCCAAAGAGGTTCTTTATTTTTTCTTATCTGCATGTTGGCATTTTTGGTTATTGTTTTCTTCTCGAAGCAGATGTACAACATGTGCTTGGGGCAGAAATAGGGCCCATGCTTTGAGGTTTTGCCCAGTCATTTTGAGCCAGGTAAAATGTTAAAAGATAGTTTCCCTGGGAGCCCAGGATCAGGGCCGACAGATGATATAAGATAAAAATTACTTTTTTCATTATAATTACTTCTCAGTGGAGGAATCTGACACAAAAGAACCTTTCACAAGAGTACCAAAATGTCAAAATGATGCCCACAGAAGGCTGCCTGCTCCATGGTCAGCACAGGTAACAGAAGAGTTCACAGTCTCTGGACTCCTGACCTTCTCCTGCCCAAATCTCTGAAGACCACAGACCACTTAAAATCAGAATTGTAGAGCTGCTAGACACCTTCCTCTGCAAATGTTGACTAATGTAAGTCACAGTCATACCATTTAAACACCGCGATGGCTGGGAAGTCATCGTAGGTAAGGGAATATTTTAGCCATGTTCATAAGCTTCGGCTCACTTTGTAGAAGAGGTTGAGCTGAGTGTTTTTAAATACTATTTCAGACATGTTTTACAGCACTCTCTGAACATACCAGAGCCTGAATCGACTAAAAAAGATAGTTGGTTTCAGGTCCTTTAATACCAGAAAAATATTATACTGTCTCTATTCCTAAGGATCTTTGAGTATCTTACCCAGAAGTAATCCACTGAGATAATGATCTTAATGATCACCATGGGCAGATGTGAAAAGGCTAGCTGAATTCGTTCCAGTTGTACACATGACAAGAAAATCCTGATACTTGATAGGTTTCCAGATTGAGAAGACCAGAGATAAGAGGGAAATAGTACCCTGTATGGAAAAACAAGGGATTTGGAGTCAATTTGGGGATCCCACTTAGGTTTCGGACACTAAAATCCTCTGTGACCATATCATCTGAGTCGCTGTCCAACCATCTGAAAATGTGCCTAAAAATATCTACACCCTACTTGAGAAGTTTAAGAGGCAGAATGCTACAAAAAGCAAGTATGATGTCTCTCAAGAACAGGTGCTCAGGAAACCATAATTGCTACTGGGTCTATTTCTTTTCCAGAAGAAAGAACTCATGTTGAATCCATATTTCTAATAGATAACTCAGCAGGTGATTTTCAAACCTGAAGGAAGGCCAAGAAGTCGCTCTTGTGTCATAGTTCACTCAGAAATCACGTTGTTGGACTGGTGAGGATGATATGATAGCAACGTCATCACTAAGAGTGGGGAGCTTCTAATTTCCATATGGCCATGTTGACCCCCTTAGCTCAGAGCCACCAGAAAGGGCAGCTGGGGAGGGGGCACCGTCATCACTATGAGTGGGGAGCTTCCCATTTCCATATGGCCATGTTGACCCCCTTAGCTCAGGGCCACCAGGAAGGACAGCTGAGGGGGACCACAGGCCAAGGCTGCCAGGTGTGGCTGGGGCAGGCAGAACTCTGACTTAAGGCTCAACTCCTGTCTAGGTTATTATAATGCTCTTCACAAAGAAAGTGCCATTGTGTGTGAGCCCTCGTGTAGAAAAGGCTCAGAATTTCTATTGAGATTACCTCTCTGACCTTTAGGATATGTAGCAAAGTTCCATTTAATTTTTAAACATTGAAGGACTTCCTGGTTTTCTTTTCGCTATGACTGTGGTTCAATTCCCCTGTGGTCTAATAATAGAATCTAGTTAATTTCAGGGTTTAACATTTGTAGACTTGATTTGTGGCCCCACCTATCGTCTATTTGGGTAAAGAGTCTATGACCACTTGAAAATAATGTATTCTGCACTTATTATGGAATGTCCCTATATGTCAATTAGGTCACATTTGTTACCAATGTTTTGTCTGCTTTTTCTGTCAGATATTGAGAAAGGTATATTAAAATCTTCAAACAATGCTACTCTATTCAACATTGCATCGGAGAATCTACCAGTGTTTAAAGGCAAGAGAAACAAAAAGTATAAGAATTGAGGGGATAAATGTGACTATTCACAGATAATACGATTGTGTACATAGAAAATCCAAAACAGTCTATAGATACCCTATTAGCATTAAATATGCAATTTATAAATTTGAGATGGATTGTAGCTTCCCATTGGACAGTTTCTGAATGAAAATGTTGAACCTGTGAATCTTTGTTAGGACATAGGGTGCACTACCCATTTAAAAGAATTCAGTTTGACTTCATAAAAATGTGACATTTCTCCTTATCTTATGACCATAAGAAAATGAAAAAGTGAACCACAGGCTGGGAGGTAAAGATTTGCAATACACACACTGACAAAGACTTGTCAAGAAAGAATTCCTGCTCATCAACCATAAAAAGTCTATTTATAAACGATACTTCACAAAAGATTAACTGATGGCCAATAAGAACAGGAAAGGGTGCTCTGCAGTATTATTTTAGGGAACGGCAACGCCTTTCCTAAAATGAAAACATACACACAAACCAGTAATCCCTAGGTGGATGACGTCCTTATTTCTGAGGACATTTTGAAGAAGAGGCTAGCATCAATGTAAAGTGATGAAATTACTGACACGCAGAGGATGGACAATTGACCTCAAACTACAGTACAATTTCTAGGCATCATTCGGTCCTCTGAAGGCAGACAACTACCACACCCCTTCCTACACCACACAGGTTGCTTCCCAACCCCTACCATAAAAGAAGATGAGAAACAGATAGGACTAGTAGGAAATAGCAAAAATCACATGTGGACAATATCCTGAAACACACTGATCACATAACTAGTGTAAGGAAGTGTAGACACCACACAGGTTGCTTCCCAACCCCTACCATAAAAGAAGAAGATGAGAAACAGATAGGACTAGTAGGATAGGAAATAGATCACATGTGGACAATATCCTGAAACACACTGATCACATAACTAGTGTAAGGAAGTGTAGGGGAACTGACAAGGACAGAGACTCAGGGTACCTTGGGAAATGCTGCTCGAAATCGTCACACATTGGTACCAGCTAATGAGGGCTCTGAGCATACCCTAGGGTTTGCTCACAAG
>NW_024425675.1:201869-205415 GCF_017311325.1 Ursus maritimus
TTTGACAGTGGACAAATCACTGCCTAGGAGTCCCCAACTACCTTAGTCTCATCTGTGAATGACCAAGAGGTTTTACAAAACACTTTAGATTTTGACCTCACAAATGCCCACAACCACTTACCATAGGGATTCAACATTAAGCAAAGATACTGTTCCTTGGAAGAGAGGTCCTGTCCACTGTTGTTTCTCACTTATATGCTCATCTTCCTTACCTCATGGTAACATGACCACCTTGATTCCTGCTTCCATCTTCAGGAAGGTTGATGTGACTTGAAGGGCATTACCCTGACATCGTTCTTTCTTAGCCATAAGATGTGGACATTTCCCTAGTCCTACACACCCAAAGTTGAATCGGAATCAGGATTGAGGAGGCTGATGAGAGTTGAAGGTGTTTTCCTGTACACGGTGGTTTATTACCAAGAAGGATGGGTCAGAGTCCTCGAAATTCCAGAACCTTTTCATTAATGCTTCCTACTCGTGAAAGATGATGTACATTGGTCTTTCCCTGTATAGTGTGGCGACCCAGAGAAAAGTGCTTAGCCCTTTCGTCAGACTTCCACGACCACTTTGGGGCTGGCTTCCATATTCACAAAGGATGATGTTAGGGCTAAGAGGGTTCCTGTACACTGTTATTTCTTACAGATAAGTGTATGGCATTGTTGTTACATTGCCAGAACCACTTAGCGCTGGGCTTGCCGGCCTCCTGGGGACAAACCCTAACCCTAGGTGGGCCCCCGAGGGGCCCCTCCCAAGGGGCCTGGCACCACAACGCCAGAGATTGGGGACCCCCAAGCCCAGTGCCGGAGTCACCCTGCCGCCCCGCAGCAACCCGGGCTGCTAGGTGTGCCACCAGTCTTTCAGGGCGAGAGAACAGGCAGGGCCCTCCAAGCCCCCGGTGACCTTCGAAGGCCGCCCGCACCAAAAGGCTTCGGCCCACACTCCCTCTCACCAGCGCCCTCACCTCGGCCTGCCCCTCTGCCTGCCTCAGAGCTGGCAGAATGGCCCTGCTGGACTCCTGGGGGTTAACCCTATACCTAGGTCGCCCCCGAGGGGCTCGTCCCAAGTGGCCTGGTGCCGCATGCCAGGGATTGGGGACCCCCAAGTCCCAGCGCCAGACGCACCCTGCCGCCCCGCCGCCACATGGGGCACTAGGGGCGTCGCCAGTCCTTCAGGGCCACAGAATCGGCAGGACCCTCCGAGCCACCTGCCACCTTCGAAGGCACCCCGAGCAAAAGCCAAAATGCTCTGGCCCACGCTCCCACTCGCCAGCAACCTCACCTTGGCCCACACCTCCATTCACCGCACATGGGCGGATCGAGCCTCCCATCCTCCTGGGGGCTAACCCTAACCCTAGGTCGCCCACCAAGGCGCCCATCCTAGGGGCCTGGCGCCTCAACGCCTGGGATTGGGAATCCCCAAGCCACAGCGCCACACTCACCGTTTGGCCCGCCATCATCCGGGCCGCTAGGGGCGCCACCGGTAATTCAGGGAGGGAGAACTGGCAAGGCCCAAATATCCCCTGGCGACATTCGAAGGCCCCCTGCGCCAAAACGCTGGGTAATATGCTCCCGCTCGCCAGGGCCCTCACCTCGGCCCACACCTCCATTCATTGCACATCCGGCGGATCAGGCCTGCCAGCATTCTGGGGGCTAACCATAACCCTAGGTCAGCCACCGAGGGGCCTCTCACAAGGGGCCTGGCGCAGCAATGCCAGGGATTGCGGACACCGAGCCCCAGCACCTCAATCACCCTGCTGCCACGTCGCCATCCGATCTGCTACGGGCGCCGCCGGTCAGTCAGGGCAAGAGTATGGGCAGGTCTTTCTGAGCCCCCAGCGAGCTTTGAAGGCCCCCCACGCCAAAACTCTGGGGTCCGCACTCCCACTCACCATCGCCCTCACCTCAGCCGGACCATCCGCTCGTGCAGAGCAGGCGGATTGGGCCTGCTGGCCTACTGGGGTCTAACCCTAACCCTAACCCCTAACCCCTAACCCTAAGCCCTAAACCCTAACCCCTAACCCTAACCCTAACCCTAACCCTAAATCCTAACCCTTAGCCTAACCCTACACTAACCCTAACCCTAACCCTAACCCTAAACCATACACCTTAAGCCCTAAACCCTAACCCTAACACTAAGCCCTAAACCTTAACCCCTAACCCTAAACCCGAAAGCCTAAACCCTAAACCCTAACCCTAACCGCTAACCCCAAACCCCAAACCCTAACCCTAAACCCTGAACCTACCCCGACCCCTACCCTACCCGAACCCTATACCTAATCCTACCCCTTCAGCTAACCCTAACCCTAACCCGTATCCTAACCCGTACCCTAACCCATATGCTAACCCGTACCCTATCCCTAACCCGGACCCTAACCCATACCCTAACCTGTACCTAACCATAACATGTAACCTAACCCGTACCCTAACCAATACCCTAACCCTAAACCGTACCCTATCCCTAACCTGTTACCTAACTTGTATCCTAACTCTAACCCTAAACCATAACCAAGGCCGAACCGTACCCTAAAACGTACCCTAACCCATACGCTAACCCATACCCTAAACCGTACCCTAACCCATACTCTAAACCATACCTAACGCACACCCTAACCCGTACACTAACCCTAACCCGTACCCTAACCCTAAACCGAACTCCAACCCTAAACCCAAACCCTAACCCCTAAACCATATCCTAAAGCTTAATCCGTACCCTAACCCATAACCCCTAACCTGTAACCCCTAAAGCCAACCCCAACCCGTACCCTCACCTTACCGTAACCCTAACCCCTACCCTCACCCATACCCTAACCATAACCCATACCCTAACCCTAACCCGTACCCTAATCCGTACCCAAACCCTGGGGATTGGGTACACCTGAGCCCCACCACGGGACTCAGCCTGCCACCCATGAGTAAACCATGCCCCTTGGGGTGCCGCAGAGCATCTCGTGCAGGAGAACTGGTAGGGCCCACCTGAGACCCCAGTGACCTCAGCGGCCCCCTACACCCCAACTCTGATTCCCATGCTCATCCCTACCCACGCCTTCCATTCAGCCTGCCACCGAGCTCGTCGCAGAGCTGGCAGATCAGGCCTCCAGGGTTCCTGGGGAGTAGCCCTGACCCTAGGTCGGCTGGGGAGGGCCCCTCCCCCGGGGCCCAGGGCTGCAGCCCCGGGGACTGGAGACACCTGAGCCCCACTGCAGGACAAAGTTGCCACCCCTCAGGAAACTGTGCCCCTTGGGGTTCTATGGAGCGTACAGGGCTCGAGAACTTGGGGAGGCCCCCGGAGCCCGTCGCCAGCTTTGGCAGCCCCAGTGCCCCAACCCTGAGGCCCATGCTCACCCTCCCCCATGGCCTCATCTCAGCCCTCCATGGAGCTCGCCGCACAGCCTGCAGATTGGCCCTGCCGGGCTCCTGGACCCTAACCCTTGCCCTAGGTTGGCCACAGAGGGGCCCCTCCTCAGGGTCCTGGCACCCCACTCTGGGGGATTGGGGACACACATACTCCACCGTAGGACTCAGCCTGCAGCCCACAGGAAACTCTACC
>NW_024425675.1:206752-208199 GCF_017311325.1 Ursus maritimus
TGGCTAATTGAATTTAAATTAAAGAATAAAAGACCTCGAATAAACAATCCTAAACATTTGTATGGAACCACTAAAGATACTGAACAGCCAGTGCAATGTGGAAAAGAAAAACAAAGCTGGAGGACTCACAATTTCAGATTTCAGGTTATACTACAAAGCTGCAGTCATCCTAACAAGAGAGTACGGCACAAAAATAGACACAGCGACCAAAGGAACAGGATACAAGTTCAGACAGAAACCCACAATTATGTGGTCCATGAATCTTCCACAAAGCAAGCAACGATATCAAAAGGGAAAAGGTCAGTGTCTACAACAAATGGTGTTGGGAAAACTCGACAGCTACGCACAAAAGAATGACATTAGACTGCTTTCTTACACAATACAGACAAACACAAAACAGTTTCAAGACCTCAATATGAGACCTGAATCCAAAAAAATCCTACAGGAGGGAAGAAAGTAACTTCTTGACATGGACCATACCAACGTTTTTCTGGACTGTCTCCTGAGGCAAAGGAAATGAAAGCAAAAATAAACTACTGGGAATACAGCAAAATAAAAAGGTTCCACATGACAGAAGAACAATGAAAACATAAAAATAATAAGACAACCTACTTAAAGGGAGAAGATATTTGCAGTGATCATATGCAATAAAGGGATAGTGTCCAAAACATATAGAACTGATAGTAGTCGACCCCCCAAAAAACAAATAATCCAGTTAAAAAATAGGCAGAAGACATGGACAGACATTTCTCCAAAGAAGAAATACAAATGGCCACCAGTCCCGTGAAAAGATGTTCACCATCACCCATCATCAGGAAAATGGAAATCCAAAGGACAATGAGGTATTACCTCAAACCTGTCAGAATGGCTAACATCAAAAGCACAACAAAGAGCAGGTGTTGGGAGGATGTGTGTAAAGGAGAATCCTCGCGAACTGTGGGTGGGAATGCAATCTGTGGTGGCCACCATGGAAAACAGTGTGAAGGTTCCTCAAAAAATTAAATATAGAACTACCCTACGATCCAACAATCACTCTACTGGTATTTCCCCAAAGACTAGGAAAACAGTAACTTAAAAGGATACGTGCACCCCTATGTTTCTTGCACCATTATTTACAATATCACAATATGGAAGCAACCCAAGTCTCCGTAGAAAAATTGACAAATGAGATGATAGATGTGTGTATTCACACACACACACACACACACACACACACACACACACACACACACAGACAATGGAGTATTACTCGGCTTGAAAAAAGAATGAAACCTTGCCATTTGCAGCCACATGGATGGAGCTAGAGAGTATTACCCTAACTGAAATCAGTCAGTCAGAGAAACACAAATCCCATACGATGTCACTCTTATGGGGAATTTAAGAAACAAACAAAAATAAATAAATAAAAGAGAAAAAGGAGACACACCAAAATACAAACTCTTAACAA
>NW_024425675.1:208376-271158 GCF_017311325.1 Ursus maritimus
CCTGTGCAATGTGCATAAGTCCTACTTGGGAGAATTCACTCTACAATAATTAGTCACTCTATGCCTCGAATTCAGATTTCACTGATTTCTTACTGTGGATCCCAGCCCACGGGAGCCATGGTCCTTTTCTGTCCAGGCTCAGCACCTATGAATTCAAGATTTGAAGTAGAGACACATGTCACTTCAGAGTCCAGAAAGCTATTATTGTTTCTGTTTCAGTGTGAGAGAGTCACAGACTTTGGGACAGGTTTCAGAGCAGGTTTATTATGGATCCTGGATCTCTACTTCAATGTTCATTGCCTGGATCCATTTGGCTAATAGGTTCCCTGTGGATGGGCTTGCTTCCAAGCACATACATGGAAGATGCAAAGGTGGGTGGGCTTGGTGCAGGACAGGAAGAAGACCAAAAGTTTACAAGGGTCCGACCCCTCCCCTGATCCAGGAACTGTTACGGGAGAGGGTACGGGAGGTAGAATCCATGCGAAACTCCAATGTCACCAGCTGAACACAGGAGGCACAGGTCAAGGGATCTGGAGATGCAGGGGTTGAAGGCTGTTCTGAGCTACCTCTGGGAGGAAGGGAGAGAAGGAATGAGGAGACACTGCCTGCCCCTGGCCCATGCCAGCTGCCCACCGCTCCAACACGCATCCGTCTACACAGCTGACACAGCCTGGGCTCAGGATGGGCTGGTCATGTCACTCAATCCTCACTGGGACAGCTGGTCCCAGGGCTGAGAGACATGCTGAGGGAGATGAGAGGGAAAGCTGCCCCACCCAGGTCATCCCCTCCTTGAGGTGACAGCCCTTCAGAACAGCAAAAAAAAAAACACCCACTAACCGGGTTGAAAGATATGCCATGTATGAACTAAGCCATAGAGATATGTAAAATAACATTCATTTTTAAATTCAGAGCCGTCAGCTAGGGAAGTGGGGAGAGCTTCCCTGAAGAAGACTGAGCAGAGGGCAGGCCATGCTGAAATGGGAGACATGGCTCTCCTGATTGGGGTCCTGCAGCCCCCTTCCAGGGAAGGGCATCATCCTCGCTTCACACGAGATCCAAGGCAGTGTTCCTCAGGGCCAGATGTTTGTCTCGAGAAGGCTACCCTAGCATTGGACTGACAGGGCACCAGGGACGAGGGCCAGATGGAGAACGGACAATACCCCGGAGGCCATGGGGCAAGAGCAGAGGCACATGACCTTGAAGATGATGATGAAAAGCAGGAGGTGGCAGCATGGAGCCGGCCTGAAAGTGCCATCGGAGTAGTGCCCACAGCTACATTGACTGGGTGCCTTCTGTGCCAGGTGTGACTGACTTCAGTGGGCTCCAGACTAGTCCTGACCACAAGTCTAGGAAGTGTGCACCACCCCCGGCCTCCTCTCCTCTTACAGCTGCTAGGAATCACGGTCACAGACCCTAGTCAGCTTTCGAGGAAACCAAGCAGTGGCTCCCCCGCACGCTGCACCTCTGGTGGTGGTCCAGTGCGACCATCGTGCCTGTCCACACACTGATGTCTACCTGTCTCCGACAAATCCACAGACAGGAGGGTGTCCCTGAATTCCACAAAACCTGATGAGACAGATCCACAGAACCCAACACCCAGTGGGTCCCTCGGGACATCACCTATGGTCATGGAGCTCACCATACCCTATTCCTGTCACTTCCCACAGAAAGCCTGGTTCTGATCCCCCACAATACCATACATCCTGGTTGCTGACCTGGGATATTGCCATGAACTCACATGGCACCTTTCTTTAAGAGAAGGCTACGCCTACACCTCCTAGAAAATATTTCTAATGAAGTACAAGTCCATCAGGATTATGGCGTGAATGGTAGCACACAGCCTGCATGGTAGTAGTCAGTTATTCTAACAAGGGTTAACCCCACACCCCGTCTCACAAAACCTTCCTCCGTCCCCACGGAACTCATGGTCTGCCCTCAGAAAACCCTCCAGGAAACAAACCTTTCATCTGAATGCTCTCTTCACCTTCTGCTTCAAATCTTGTCCAACCGCAACGATATGAAACTAGAAAGCATTCTCAAGAAAAAAATGGGACAGTCAAAAATAGGTGGAGATTGGGGGGCGTGGGTGGCTCATTCATTAAGATTCTGCCTTCAGCTCAGGTCATGATCCCAGGATCCTGGGATGTAGCCCCGAATCAGGCTCCTTGCTCAGTGGAAGCCCACTTCTCCCTCTCTCACCCTCCTGCTTGCGTTCCCTCTCTTGCTTTCTCACTCTCTGTCACATCTTAAATAATCTCAAAAAATATGTGGAGATTTAACAACATGCTACTGAACAACCAACAATCAAAGAAGAAATAAAAAAAAAATTGGAAGTACATTGACACTGATGAAAAAGACAACCTAAAAAAACTTATGGGATGCAGCTAAAGAAGCTCTCTAGGGGATGTTCATAGAAATTCAATTCTTCATCAATCAATGAGAACGCTCTCCAATAAACAACCTGACTTATGTGGTAAAGAAGTGAAAAATAAAACAACAAACAAAGCCCCAATTTAGTAGAAATAAGGAAATAACAAAAAGGAATACATAAATAAATCCAAGGGGGACAAAAAAAAAAAAAACAATGAAAACGAGAGCTGCCTTTTTTTGAAAGATAAACAAAACTGACAAACTCAGCTAGACTCACCAAGAAAGACAGAGGACTCGAATACAATCAGGAAAGAAAGATAATGGATTCCTGTCTCATATCAAAATCAAAAGAACTCTTCAACCTTGGACACAACACCTTCTTGCAAGCCACATCTCTAAAGCCAAAGGAAATAAAAGCAAAAATGAACTCTTGGCACTTCATCAAGATAAGAAGCTTCTGCTCCGCAAAGAAAATGATCAACAAAACAAAAAGGCAACCTATGGAATCGAAGAAGATATCTGCAAATGATATTACAGATAAAGGGCTGGTATCCAAGATCTATAAAGAACTCCTCAAACTCGACACCCAAAAAATGGGAAGAAGACACAAAGAGGGGTCACCTGGGTGGCACAGCAGTTAAGCATCTGCCTCAGCTCAGGGCGTGATCCCGTCATTATGGGATCGAGCCCCACATCAGGCTCCTCCGCTATGAGCCTGCTTCTTCCTCTCCCACTCTCCCTGCTTGTGTTCCCTCTCTCTCTGGCTGTCTCTATCTCTGTGGAATAAATAAATAAAATCTTTAAAAGAAAATAACAAGACAGGAAATAAAAAAAAGTCAGAGAGGATGTGGAGAAAGGGGAACCCTCTTACACTACTCGTGAGAATTCAACCTGGTACAGCCACTTTTTGAAAACAAGTATGGAGGATTTCCTCTGAGACGTGTAAACACAGAAAGCTATCCTCGACCCCCAATTGCACTACTGGTATACCCCATGACTAATAATGAAAGAAGGTTTCACCTTATCCCAATGTTCCATAAGCAGCAATGTCACATAGCACAAACTGCTGGAAGAGCCCAGAAGATTCCTTCAGCGATGAATGGACAAAGAAGATGTGGTTCATCTATGCAATCGGAATATTACTCAGTCATCAGAAAGGATGAATACTCAATTTGACCAAGTGGATGGACCCAGGAGGGATTATGCTAAGTAGGAAGTAAGTCAAGCACAGAAAGACAATTATCTAGTGGTTTCACTCTATCGAATGGAAAGGAAGATAGCATGGAGGACATTAGGAAGAGGAAGGAAAGTGAAGGGGGGAATGAGGGGAGATGAACCAGAGAGACTATTGACACTGGGAAACAAACTGAAAGGTTGCAGAAAGGGAGGGTAGGAGGACTGGGTTATCCTGGGTGATGGGTTTATGAGGCACGTGTCATATTGAGCACTAGATTGTTATATGCAAACAATGAATCATAAGAACACTACATCAAAAACAAATGAGGTACTGTAGGGTGACTAACATAATTTATAAAGAGAAAGATGAAATCATACATACAGGAAAAAACTGTCCACTATTTGCAAAATGACATGAAAATCCCAAAAGAGTTCCACAAAAAAAAACTGTTTAGAATAAACAAATTCAAACGCTTTGGGATATAAGATCAATATACAGAAAGAGACCTTTTGTCTTTATTTTTTTTCAGATTTTATTTATTTATTTGACAGGAAGAGAAAAAGCACATGCAGGGGTAGTGTCAGAAAGATGCAGAAGCAGACCCTCGCTAAGTGGGAAGCCCAACACGGGGCTCGGTCCCAGAACTCTGGGATCATGACCTGAGCTTAAGGCAGACGCTTCACCTATGGAGCCACCCAGATGACCCAAATTCTTTCATTTCTGTATACTGATGACACACTTTTGCAAAGAGAAATTAAAAAAGCAATGCCATTTAAAATTGCATCAAAAAAAAAAATCTAGGAACAAGAGTTACCAAGAATGAGAAAGACATAGTACACTCAACACATGGCAGAAAGGAAATGAAAAACATGTGTGTCGAGGGGGGCAGAATGTATGGGTCAAAGATTTGGAAGGCAACACAAACAAATGGAAGCATACGCCATGCTCCTTAACTGGAAGAGTTAATTATGTGAACATGTCCATCGTACCCAAAGCAATCGACAGATGTGATGAAATCCTTATCTGAATACTAGTGGCATTATTCGAGGAAATAGAAAACAGTCCTCAAACTTGTATGGAATCACAAAGGACCACACATACCCAAAGCAACCTGGAGAAAGAAAGGTGCAGTCAACACACTCCTGGATTTCAAGCTAGATTACAAAGCTGTTGTCATCAAAACAGGCTAGTAGTGGCATAAACACAGACACCAAGTCAGTGGAACAGAACAGAAAGCTCAGAAACTTAACCACACGTAGATGAATCTAAGTTACGACACAGCAGTAGAAGATATGCCATGAGGGAAGGACTGTCTCTTCAGTGAGCGGTAACAAGCAAACTGGACACTAAATGCAGAAGAATATAACTGGGTCACTTTCTTATACCACACACAAAATTTTCAATGGATGAATGATTTGAACATAAGACCTGAATCCATAAACCTCCAAGAAGACACAGGTACTAAGTCTCTCGACATTGGTTTTGACAAAGAGTTTTCAGATCGGACACCAAATGCAAAGGCAACCAAAGTAAAAATAAACAAGTGGAACAACATCAAATCTTCCACGAAGCAAAAGAAACCAGCAAACACTTAAAAGGCCACTGACCCAAAAGAAAAAAAAAATATCTGTGAATCATATGTGTCAGAAGAGGCTAATATCCAAAATACACACAACACTCATACAAATCAAAACAAAAAAAAACTGTATAAAAAATGGGGGGAATAGATACTTTCCAAAGATGGCACACAGGTGTCAACGGACAGGAAAAGTTGTTCGACATCACTAATCATCGTCAGGGAAACATCAGTCAAACCCACAATCGACTATCCCCTCACAACTGTTGGAACAGCAATTTTCCCAGAGACAGACACCAGGTGGGGCAAGGGTGTGCAGACGAGGAGACACTGTGCACTGTTGGTGGGAATGGAAATTGATGCAGCCACTGTGACAAATGGTATGGAGGTTCCTGAAAAAAGAAAAAATATACAACTACCACATGACCCAGTAATGGCTCTACTGAGTATTGATTTGGAGAAAACAAAAATACTGCCTCAAAAAGACAGATGCACTCCCACGTTCACTGCAGCATTATTCACACGAACCAGACATGGAAACACAGACCTTGGGGGCCTTATGCCAAGTACCTCAGACACAGAAAGACCAATACCAGATGCTCTCATGTACATTCCACGTGGAATAAACAAATACTGAACGCATAGACACTGAGAGCAGATTGGTAGGTGCCAGATTCGGGGATGGGGTGGTAGAAACGGGTGAAGGTGATCAAAGTCTCAATGTTTGAGTGAGAAAATCGGACAGTCATGAAATGTTCTGTTCAGCATGGAGACTAAAACTAATGCCGCAGCATGGGGTATAGGTTTCCCTGCTCTTTGAAAGTACATGGCTTCTGAGAAACCTTGCACAGCAGAAATGGTGTCAAGAAGGAATGACCATTAATTTACAGGGAACAATTATACAGTGTGCTCAGACTCCAAAATTCCTTCTCTTTGGCTTTTCTTTGGCCTCAGGACACAAGTTACTAAAGGAGGCCCAGCAAAAATGAAGAAAAAGCACAGCAGAGGCTCACAGACACAATTCAAATTGCAGGTGGATGGATGCGGAGAGCGGTTCTCAGCGGAAGAAGCTGGTTGGGGTGCACGCCGCCTCTGTCGTGCTTCGCCCCAAAACAGATGCTGACCGCGATTCTCACTCTTCACCTTTTTTCATAAGAGGGAAATCCTCTTCAGGTCTCTTCCTCTTACTGAAGCTGGGTTAATAGGTAGATCTCTCAAGAAAGCCAAGTGTCTTACTGTGAACATTTAAAAAGTGGGGGATACTTGTACTTCAGCATTGCTGAGGGAGTAGATGTGAAAGGTTCTCCCAGACAGAAACCTCAGCAGATCCACCGGGAAAGGCACCTTCCTCAACATGTGGAACAGGGAATACCTCCTACCCCCCTCTGAGAAACCCTCTCCTTCTCCTCAATCACGACAACCCACAACAGCTGGGAGTTACCCCAATTCCTCCATTCTCCTGCTCCTAATAGCTAACCCATCAGCAAATCCTGTGAGCTCCATCTTCAAAATGGACCCAGAATAGGTCTAACCACTCCATCCAAGGCCACCTGTCTGGTCCACAGTGCCTGAGTTCCTGGAAAAGCTTCGCCATTGACCTGCTTTGCCATCTTCAACCCTCTGTCATCTGTTCTCAGCACTGTAGCCAGGATGGCCCAGTGTAACAGGGACTCATGGGGTTATAGCCCTGGAATGGCTTTCTGTCACCCTCTGTCACCTCTCTGAGCTCATGTCCTAAGCTGTCTCCTGTGGCCACAGGGCCTTCTTGCTGCTCCTGGACATACCTGGAATTCTCCTGCCCCAGAGCCTTTATCTGACCCTTCTTTTTCGAATGCTCTTGATGTGTTTTTACTCACCTTCGGAGAAGTCTGAATTGGAGTGACAGGGACAGAAGATGAGGCTGTGTGTTTTGGGAGAGGCTGGTGGCCCAGAGAAGGTTCTCTGCCAGTTCTCCGCCTGTGCCTCACTTGTCCTCATCCAGGAAGTTGCACAAAGCCCTCACCTGTCACAACTCTCACCCAGGAGACCAACAGCCACCCATGGAGCCCACCCTGCCCACACCCTGCTGCAGAATGCATTCAGCTCTCCTCTGGGACCCCTGTCAGCTTTAGCCCGACCTGGAACTCCCCCGTCTCCTGCAAAGCTCCCGCAAATCGACTCTTCTTCCAAAATCACACTGGCGCAAGGCTTTCATGAAAAAGCTATAACGCTAACTAATGAAAGGTTCACATCTACTTTCCCCTTCTGTTGCCTTCCTCTCCACCTTCTTTCCTACCTGTGCAAACTGTAACATATTAGTGAAACATGAAAATGCTCTGAGATCTGAATCTTTCATTGCAGCTTTCTGAGGACTCCTTATGCAATAAGAAACTAGTGTACCCTACCACAGGGTGTTTTACAACTATCCTCTATAGAATAGTACAGCCCAAATCACTACGATTTTACCTCACTCATCATGAAGCAGAACACTTTTTCCTTACATCTTTTACTTAAATTCCAATTAGTTCACATGCCATGGAATATTCACTTCAGGGGTAGGATTTAGTGATTCCTCACCTGCATACAGCACCCGGTGCTCATCACAAGTGCCCTCCTTAATACCCCTCACCCATTTAACCCTTCCCCCCACGCCCCTGTCCTGCAGCAACACTCAGTTTGTTCTCCAAGTTTGAGTCTATTTCCTTGTTTGCCTCTCTCATCACCCCTCAACGCTGTTCATCTGTTTTCTTTCTGAAATTCCATAAGCGTGAGAGCATAGGATATTTGTCTTTCCTCACTGATTTTGCTTAGCTTGTTACACTCTAGATTCATCCACATCCTTACAAATGGTAAGGTTTCATTCTTTTTTAAGCTGGGTCATATACCATTATATATATATATACACATATATATATATATATATATATATATTTATATATGTATCCCACATCTGCTTTATCCATTCATGTGTGCATGGACTTTGGGATTTTCTCCATAGTTTGGCTACTGTGGACATTGCTGCTATCAAGATCATGGTGCATGGACCCCCTTCAAATCTGCATTTCTGTGTCCTTTGGGTAAATACCTAGGAGAGCAATTGCTGGATCATGTGGTTGTTCAATGTTTAAATTTTTGAGGAACCCCCACACTGTTTCCCAGACTTCCTGCACCACTTTGCATTCCCACCAACAGGATGGGAGGATTCCCCTTTAAGGAGAACATTATCTGCCGGCAATTTCATAAGGAGAAACAAAACCTCTCTGAGATGCACCGAGGGACAGGCAAGCAGTTGTAGAATTCACCCCAAGGCTCCTGACGCCAAGCCCCTTTTATCCACCAGCATGCCACTATCCAAAAGAATTCCCAGACTCTCCTGCTGACTCCACCACCAAAGAAACTACAGAGAGAATATGGCACCTCAAAATATCAAGATAATACATTTAGTAAAACTAGAAAGTCAAGCTCAACTTTTAAACAGGAACAGGCTGCTTTGGAGAATTTTGAATTTTCCCTCCACCCTAATTTTAACTCTTCTGATGAATAAACTAATCAATGATGAAACATCACCTTTGTCAAATGACATCATCCAAGTCTGTATCAGATGATAAAAAGCCACCTAACTCTACATGCTGGCCACTCAACCATATCTAAGGCATAATTGAACAAACACTGTTAGATGAAGGAACAAATTAGATGTTACAAACAGGCACAGAGTGAATATCACCTTCCCTTTCTAATAAAAGAGGGTTCCTAGGAAACAGATGGTCAAAATACATTTGTAAGCAATAAATGGACAGAGAAATTGTGATCCCCTGCAAAGTTCTACCTGCCGGGAGACTAAGTAATTCTTGCGCCAAACCCAGAATGCTTTCAGCTACTTCAATTTTACTTTGTGGCTCAAGTAGAGAAAAGAGAAAAGCCCAGGAGGTTTTGGCATAATGAGAGGTTTTACCTCAAGCCCTGACATAGATAGGACATTTTGCCAAACATACCTGTGGTTTCTCTGAATAATGGCGTCCTGTGACAAGCTGCCTTGCTGACTCCGATGCTGATGTTCAAAACCTTGGATGTCTTAGAGCCAGAGCAGAGAAGTGCTGTCAGCTGGGGAGAAGAAGGCACCTCTGACCTAAAGCCTGCACACCTGCTTCGGTTTCTGGGCGAAGGGGCAACACATACTTGTTGTTTAGCAGTAATTACCTTCATTCTCAATAGACCAATGACCTTGCCTTTTCTGTAAAGCAGACTTACTCTTCTAAAGAAACCCTCAATTCATCTATTCCGAATGCAACTAGAGTGGGGTCTGGTTTATGCCTGCCTCCAGGCCCCCACTTGGAGGATTTTCCTGCATGATTCTAACAGCCAATTACCACTAACCCGGGGGCACAAGGTGCATAATGCTGAAGTTGGGGGATGGCTCTGGGGCTTGCTACTGCCACACCTGTGCCTGGGGGACCAGGGCACACCCTGCTGAACTCGGGGTACTGCTCAAGATGCATCACCTGCACTGTGTCAGAGAACCGGGGGACACCCCACTGAAGGTGGGGACTCTGAGAGGTCTTTACCAGCACTCTTCCCGGGGAAAAGGGGAAACCCTGAAATTCTGCAACCCATCCCACAAAAGCTCAGGTGAATGGGCACCCTGGAGTTCAAGGGCATGGGGAATAAGGCCAGTTGAGGACATGGGGCAGAAGAGACTTTAAAGGGAAAAAGAAAACTCACCTGAATCCCCACAATGAACCCTCTCCACGTGCCCTTCTAGGACCCTGCCTCCCACCTGTGGCGCTCCCTTCCCCCAGACCCCCACCCAGGTGCACACTGCTCACTCACCAGCCTGGACCTCTGCAGGGCAACTCTCTCTCTCCCAGTGCCCCTTCTTCTGCCCCAGGTCTGCAACCCCCTGCAACTCTGGGACCACCCACTGAGACATAGCTTCACCCCAAGCAGATATTGGTCAGGGAGGGTGGTGCCCCAGCCCCTTGGATGCCTGGCAACTAGCCCTCAAATCCCTGGAACCATGAAAGTGCAGGGGTCCAAGAGGCAACTCCTCTACCCAACACCAGCACACGCACGGGTGGGGTCCTGGGCCGGGCACCCCAAACACAACTGGCCCCTTCCAGGGACCCCTCTAGCTGCAGACCACCCTCAGTGTCCTGCCCCTTCCCTTTCTGCACCAGCCCTCCCTGCTGGGGTTTGCCTGGTTCTGGGTAAGGTCAGTGGCTCTCAGACCCTCCAAGGCTTGGGCTTTAGGAAATGCAATGATTTCATGCATTTTCAGTATGTACATGTCAGTATGAATTTAATATGATGGGAGCCAAAGAGGTTCTTTATTTTTTTTCTTATCTTCATGTTGGCATTTTTGGTTATTGTTTTCTTCTCGAAGCAGATGTACAACATGTGCTTGGGTAGAAATAGGGCCCATGCTTTGAGGTTTTGCCCAGTCATTTTGAGTCGGGTAAAATGTTAAAGGATAGCTTCCCTGGGAGCCCAGGATCAGGGCCCACAGATGATATAGGATAAAAATTACTTTTATCATTATAATTACTCCTAAATGGAGGAATTTGAGACAAAAGCACCTTTCACAAGAGTACCAAGAAATCAAAATGATGCCCACAGAAGGCTGCCTGCTCCATGGTCAGCACAGCTAACACAAGTGTTCACAGTCTCTGGACTCCTGCCCTTCTCCTGCCCAAATCTCTGAAGCACACAGACCACTTAAAATCAGAATTGTAGAACTGCTAGACACCTTAGAGATGTCTGGCACCATTCCCTTGGACTGCAGAAGAAAACACAGTAGCTTGTTGTCCCAAACTAATTTCAAAATGAAGTGCCCCCTGGATGCACCAAGTTCATTCTCTGCAAATGTTGACTAATGTAAGTCACAGTCATACCATATAAACACTACGATGGCTGGGAAGTCATTGAAGGTAAGGGAATATTTTAGCCATGTTTATAAGCATTGGCTCACTTTGTAGAAGAGGCTGAGCTGAGTGTTTTTAAATACTATTTCAGGTACAAGATAGGAGTTAAGATGACTAGGAGTAGGGGACCCCTTTTTCAGCAGGTCCCCTGAGTCGAGCTGGATAGGTACCAGACCAGCCTAAACAACCAAGGAATCAGCCTGAGAGGAAGGAAGATATTCTGGATCTCTACAAATGAACATCTCCAGCGCTGAGTATTGAGGTACAAAGCGGGGAGCCTTGAAACCTGGCACAGATATTGGCAGATAAACAGAAGGGGGAGGGAGCCGCCGCCTTTGGGCACCTGGAAGAGGCAGCCACCTGCGGGGGTGCGGGGAGTGGGCGGATTCAGGGAAGGCATCTGGGAGAGAGCGACTGAGACCTCTGAACCAGCTGAGCACGACACCAGGCATCTCACGGAACACCAGAATTTCCCTGTGCTCAGGGGATCCACACTGAGACCTGGAGCTCCCAGAACGCATGCAGGGCAGCTGGAGGCTCTCAGGCCACCTGCATGGGGGAGCGGGCAGACTCAGGGTCAGCACACCCAAAACAGCAAACTGAGACCCTGAACCAGGTGCGCGCACCACCAGGCTTCTCAGGAACTCCGGAATCCAGGTGTGCTCATGGGATCCAGACTGAGACTGGGAGATCCAGGAGCACGGCGGGGGGGGGGGGGGGGGGGGGGGCAGCAGAGGGAGAGGGAGAGAGAGAATCCCAGAGACAGGCCAGCCCTGGAAGTGATGGCAGGGACCCCGGTGTGGGGTGAACATCTCAGGACTCTACAGGGTTGAGCAGCTCCAACAGTAACAGAGTTAAAGTGGCCAGAACATCGGTGGAGAATGGGCCGCAATCCCTCTGTTCTGTGACAATTCAGCCTCTGCTGCTCTGACTCTCAGAAGAGTCACAGCAGACCACCAGAGAAAGCCACCAGGGAACAAAAACCTGGAAATACCAGCTCACAGCGTGCCTACCCCCATGCCCACTCACAGGGGACACGGAAACTCTACCCAAACAGGGTTGCCTGAGTATGGGCGCAGCAAAATACAAACTCTTTTTTTTTAATTTTTTAATTTTTTAAATTTTTTATTATATTATGTTAGTCACCATACAGTACATCCCGAGTTTCCGATGTAAGGCTCGATGATTCATTAGTTGTGTATAACACCCAGTGCACCATGCAATAGGTGCCCTCCTTACCCCCCATCACAGGTCTATACCATTCCCCCACCCCCCTCCCCTCTGAGGCCCTCAGTTTGTTTCTCATAGTCCATAGTCTCTCATGTTTCATTCCCCCTTCTGATTACCCCCCTTTCTTTATTCCTTTCTCCCCCTTTTGATTATCCTAGTTCTTATGTTCCATAGATGAGAGAAATCATTTGATAGTTGTCTTTCTCTGCTTCACTTATTTCACTTAGCATTATCTCCTCCAGTGCCGTCCATGTTGTAGCAAATGTTGAGAACTCGTTCTTTCTGATAGCTGAGTAATATTCCATTGTATATATGGACCACAACTTCTCAATCAGTCATCTGTTGAAGGGCATCGGCTCCTTCCACGATTTAGCTATTTAATGGACATTGCTGCTATAGTTGGGGTGCATATGGCCCTTTCTTTACTACGTCTGTATCTTTGGGGTAAACACCCAGTAGTGCAATGGCTGGATCTTAGGGTATCAATTTTAACTTTTAAAGGGACCTCCACACTGTTTTCCAGAGTGGCTGTACCAACTTGCATTCCCACCAACAATGTAGGAGGGATCCCCTTTCTCCACATCCTCTCCAACAATTGTTGTTTCTTGCCTTATTTTTGCCATTTTAACTGGCGTAAGGTGGTATCTCAGTGTGGTTTGATTTGAATTTCTTGATGGCTAACGATTTTGAACATTTTTTCATGTGTCTGACCAGCCTTTGTATGTCTTCATTGGAAAAGTGTCTGTTCATATCTTCTGTTTTTGTTTGTTTATTTATTTGTTTCTCGTGTATTGAGTTTGAGAAGTTCATTGTAGATCTTGCATAGTAGTCCTTTATCTGTAGTGTCATTTTGCAAATATAGTCTCCCATTCGTGGCTGCCTCTTAGTTTTCTGACTGTTTCCTTGGCTGTGCAGAAACTTTTAATCTTGATGAAGTCCCATAAATTCATTTATCTTTTTTCTCTCTTGCCTTTGGGGATGTGTCAGTAGAAAAGTTTGCTTTGGCCGATTCGTAGAGTTTTGCTGCCTATTTCTCCTCTAAATTTTGATGGATTCCTGTCTCACATCGAGGTCTTTCATCCATTTGGAGTTTATTTTTGTATGATGGTGTGAGATAGTGGTCAAGTTTCATTCTTTTTGCATGTAGCTGTCCAATTTTAACTTCCATTTATTGAAGAGACTGTCTTTTTCTCACCTGGATGTTTTCCTGCTTATCAAATATTAGTTGCCCAAAGAGCCGAGGAGGGTCCATTTCTGGGCTCTCTGTTTTCCATTGGTCTATGTGTCTGTTTTGTGCCAGTACCATGCTGTCTTTGTGATCACAGCTTTGTAGCACAGCTCGAAATCTGGCATTGTGATGCCCCAGCTTGTTTTCCTTTTCGACAGTTCATTGGAGATTCGGGGCCTTTTCTGTTTCCATACAAATTTAAGGACTATTTGTTCCGATTCTTTGAAAATGTCACTGGTATTTTAGTCGGGATAGCACTGAAAGTGTGAGTGCTCGGGGTAGCATGGACATTTTAACTATGTTAATTCTTCCGATCCATGAGCATGGAATATCTTTCCATCTTTTTATGTCTTCCTCAGTGTCTTTCAAAAGTGATTTATAGTTTCAAGAATATAGGTCCTTAACGTCTCGTTAAGTTAATTCCAAGGTAATGTATGGTTTTTGGTGCTATTGTAAATGGGATGGATTCCCTTTTTCTCTTTCTAGGTCTCGATATTTGTGACAGACATGCAACTGATTTCTGAGCATTGATTTTGTATCCCGCACGTTCCCAATTGCTCTATAACTTCTAATAGTTTGGGAGTGGCTTCTTTTGGGTTTTCATATAGAGTATCATGTCATCTGCAAAGAGAGACATTTGACTTCTTCTTTTGATTTGATACCTTTGATCCCTTTTTGTCGTCTGATTGCTGTTGCAAGGACCTCTAGTACTATGTTGAATAATAGTGGTGAGTGGGCATCCTTGTCGAGTTCCTGATCTTAAGGGAAGGGCTTCCAGCTTTTCCCCATTGAGAATAATATTTGCAGTAGGCTTTTCATAGATGGCTTTTATGAGATTGAGAAATGTACCTTCTATTCCTACACTCTGAAGGTTTTTAATCAGGAAAGAATGCTGTATTTTGTCAAATGCTTTTTCAGCACCGATTGAAGGGATCATATGGTTCCTGAGTCTTTTCTTGTGATGATGTATCACACTGATTGATTTGCGAATATTGAACCACGCGCATCACAGGTATGAATCCCACTTGGTCGAGTGGATAATCCTTTTAATGAACTGTTGGATTCTTTACAGAGTATCTTGTTGAGATTTTGGCGTCCATATTCCTTAGGGAAATGGGTCTGTCAATTCTCCTTTTTGAGGGTCTTTGCCTGGTTTGGGGATCAAGGTAATATTGGCCCTCATAGAATGAGTTTGGTAGCTTTCCTTCTGTTTCTATTTTTGAAATAGCTTTAGGAGAATAGGTATTATTTCTTCTTTGAATGTTTGGTAGAATTCCCAGGAAAACCGTCCAGGCCTGGAGTTTTGTTATTTGGAAGGTTGTTTATCACTGACTCAATTTCTTCATCATTAATTGGCCTGTTTAAGAAATCAATTTCTTCCTGTTTCAATCTTGGTAGTTTATAGGTTTCCAGGAAGGATTCCATCCTTCCAGATTGCTTAGTTTATTGGCATATTTGTTGATAAAAATTTCTAATAATCCTTCCAATTTCAATGGTGTTTGTGTGACCTCTCCTTTTCATTCATAATTTTAATAACCTGGGTCTTTTCTCTTTTCTTTGGATAAGTCTTGCCAGTGGTCTGTCAATTTTATTGATTCTCTCAAAGAACCAGCTTCTAGTCATAGTTGATCTGCTCTACTGTACTTCTGGTTTCTCTTGATTGATTTCAGCTCTAATTTTGATCTAACTGCTTCCTTTATTCTGGTTAGGCCTGTCTCTCTGTTGCTGTTCCAGCTTCTTGAGAATATAAAACTGCATTTTAGATTTTTCTGTTCTTTTGAGTGAGGCTTGGATGGCTATGTATTTCCCCCTTAGGACTGCCTTTTTGCAGTATCCACATAGGTTTTGGACTGTTGTATTTTCATTCTCATTGGTCTCCATAAAGATTGTTTAATTTGATTTTTGATTTCCTGGTTTATCGAGTCATTCCTGACAGGATGTGGTTCTTAGTCTCCAAGTGTTTGAGTTTTCTTCCAAATTTTTCTATGTAGGTTGAGTTCCAATTTCAGGTTGTGGGTCTGAGAATATGCAGGGATAATTTCAATCTTTTGGTATCCGTTGAGACCTGTTTTGTGTCCCAGAACATGTTCTATTCTTGAAAATGTTCCATGGGCATTAGAATAGAATGAGTATTCTTTGGTTCTGGGGTGTAGTGTTCTATATATATCTATGAGTCCAACTCGTCAGTATGCATTCAAAGCCTTTGATTCTTTGCTTAGTCTATGCCAGGGTGTTCTGTCTATTTCTGATATTGGAGTGTTGAGGTCCCCTACTATTAATGTATTTTTATTTATATGTCTCTTTATTCTGGTTAAGGATTGGCTTGTGTATCTTTGCTGCTCCCCTGTTGAGGCATATATATTTATAATTGTCATATCCACTTGTTGAATACTTCCTTTAAGAATAATATAGTGCCCTTCTGTGTCTCTAACTATAGTCTGTAGTTTAAAATCCAATTTATCTGATATGAGAATTGCTACCCCAGCTTTCTTTTGAGGTCCATTTGTGTGAAAGATGGTACTCCATCCCCTTACTCTCATTCTGAATGCATCTTTGGGTTCGAAGAGATTCTCTTGTAGACAACAAACGGATTGGTCATTTCTTTTTATCCAATCTGCAACCCTGTGGTGTTTATGGGAGAATTTAAACCATTCACATTAAGACTGAGTACTGAGGGATATGATTTTAATGATTCCATGTTGCCAGTAAAGTCTTTGTTTGTATTGGCTGTGACTTTCTGCACTGTATCACTCTTGGGGCCTTTTTACTTTTATAGAACCCCCCTTAATATCTCCTGTAGGGCTGGTTTCATGGTTAGGAAATTGGATAGTGCTGTGCAGATTCAAATTTTTATTTTCTCCATCAATTCTGAATGACAGCTTTTGCTGGATAAAGGATCCTTGGCTGCATGTTTTTCTCTGAAAGAACTTTAAATATGTCCAACCCTTTCTCTCATTCCAAGTCTGTGTAGACAGGTCTGACATAATTCTGATGCCTTTGCCTTGGTACATGAGAAATTTCTTTGCCCTGGCCGCTTTCAATACTGTATCCTTGGATCTAATATTTGCAAAATACCTATGATGTGACGTGGCGTAGGTTTGTTGCGGTTGAGCTTGGAAGGGGCCCTCTGCCTCGGGACGCGAATGTTTGTTTCCCTCGCTAGATTGGGGAAGTTTTCAGCTACAATTTGTTCAAATATCTCTTCTAGACCTCTGTTTTTCTCCACACCTCCATGTGATGCCGACCGATTCTAATATTGGATCATTTCATTGAGTCGTCTCTCCGTAACCTACATTGTAGGCATGGATTTTTAAGCCATCTTCTATTTTTATTTTTCCTCTATTAACCCATCCTCCAATTCACTAACCCATCACATTCTGCTTCTGTGACCCTGGCCGTCAGAGCCTCTAGTTTTGCCTGCATTTGGCTCATAGAATTTTTAATTTCTGTCAGATTTGCTCTCATTTCTGTCCTTAGGGATTCTATATTCTCAGTAACCTTTTCGTTAATAGTTTTTTCAATTCTACTCATCATTTTGACCATCGTTACTCTGAATTCCATTTCTGATAATTTGGTTACATCCATATCCATTATTTCTGTGGCAGAGGCCACAGACTCACTGTCTTTTCTTTGCTGGGGGGGGTGGCTTCTCCTTCTAGTCATTCTGATGAGGAGAGGTTGCTGGGTTGTCCAGAGCCCAAATTATTGACTGGGTCCCAGGCCGTGCCCCTTGTTTTATAGGGATCTTAGGGATGTGGGCTTCTTCTTTAAAGATTTTATTTATTTATTTATCTGAGAGAGAAAGACAGACAGTCAGCAAGAACGGGAACAAAAGCAGGGGAGTGGGAGAGGAAGAAGCAGGCTCCCAGCGGAGTAGCCCGATCAGAGACACCTTTCCGGAATGCCGGGGTCACGCCCTAAGCCGGAGACCGGCGCTCAATGACTGCGCCACCAAGGCACCCCGGGTTGTGGGCTTTTTGATTTTTCAGCCTGCCTTCTGTGTTCTGTGGGAGGGGCCTGCCGCGCTGATACACAGGCAAACCTGTTTGGGTAGAGTCTCCGTGTCCACTGCGAGGGGGGATGGGGATGGGCACGCTGTGAGCTGGTATTTCCAGGCTTTTGTTCTCTGGCGGCTTTCCCTGGTAGTCTGCTATGCCTCTTCCGAGAGGCAGAGCAGCAGAGGCTGAATTGTCACAGAACAGAGGGATTGCGGCCCGCTCTCCACTGATGTTCTGGTCACTTTAACTCTGTTTCTGATGGTGCTGCTCAACCCTGCAGCGTCCCTGGATGTGCGCCCCACACCCGGCGTCCCTGCCCTCACTTCCAGGGCCGGCGCGTCTCTGTCCTTTGTGTTTCTATTGCCAACAGCCACCAGCCACCCCACGTGCTCCCGGATCTACCAGTCTCGGTCTATGCTCGGTGAGGACAGCGGGATTCCGGAGTTCCGTGAGAAGCCTGGTGATGCACGCACCCGGTTCAGGGTCTCAGACTGCTGTTTCGCGGGTGCCGACCGCGTGTCCGCCCGCTCCGCCGTGCAGGTGGCCCGCCAGCCGCCCCGTGAGCGCTCCAGGAGCTCCCGGTCTCAGTCTGGATCCCGTGAAAACACCGGGATTCTGGTGTTCTGCGAGATGCCTGGTGGCGCGCTCTCCTGGCTCATCGGTCTCAGTCCGCTCTCTCGCGGGTGCCATCCATGAGTCCACCGGCACCCCTGTGCAGGTGGCTGCCGCTTCCTGTCGCCCGAACACGGCAGCTCCCTAACCCTTCCATTTATCTTCTGATATCTGTGTGCGGTTTCACAGATCCCCTCTTCATATCTCAATACTCAGTGATGGAGATGTTCATTAGTAGAGATCCAGATGTATCTTTTGCGTCTCAGGCTAATTCTGTGGTTATTTAGGCAGGTCTGATACCTATCCAGCTCGACTCAGGGGACCGGATGAAAAAGGGGTAAAATACAAAAACTTAACAATAGAGAACAAACAGATGGTTACCAGAGAGGAGGTGGATAGAGGGATGAGTGAAATAGATGAAGTGTAATTAAGAGGACACCTTGCTTGATGACCACTGAGTAATATATGGAATTACTGAATCACTCTCTTGTACACCTGAAATGAATGTAACACTATATGTTAGCTCTACTGGAATTAAAATAAATTTTTAAAAAAGATTTTTCTTTCAGGAACCTCTTTGAAAAAGCTTTTCCTGTGCAATGTGCATAAGCCCTATTTGGGAGGATTCACTCCAGTAATTATTCACTCTATGCCTCGAATTCAGATTTCACTGACTTCTTACTATGGATCCCAGCCCATGGGAGCCATGGTCCTTTTCTGTCTAGGCTCAGCACCTATGCATTCATGATTGGAAGTAGAGACATATGTCACTTCACAGTCCAGAAAGCTATTATTGTTTCTGTTTCAGTGTGAGAGAGTCACAGACTTTGGGACAGGTTTCAGAGCAGGTTTATTATGGATCCTGGATCTCTATTTCAATGGTCATTACCTGGAACCATTTGGCTAATAGGTTCCCTGTGGATGGGCTTGCTTCCAAGCACATACATGGAAGATGCAAAGGTGGGTGGGATTGGTGCAGGACAGGAAGAAGACCAGAAGCAGACAAGGGTCCGACTCATCCCCTGATCCAGGAACAGCTACAGGAGAGGGTACGGGAGGTAGAATCCATGCAAAACTCCAAGGTCACCAGCTGAACACAGGAGGCACAGGTCAAGGGATCTGGAGATGCATGGGTTGAAGGCTGCTCTGAGCTACCTCTGGGAGGAAGGGAGGGAAGGAATGAGGAGACATTTCCTGCCCCTGGCCCATGCCAGCTGCCCACTGCTCCGACCCGCATCCGTCTACACAGCTGACACAGCCTGGGCTCAGGATGTGCTGGCTCGGGTCCCTCAATCCTCAGTGGGACAGCTGGCCCCAGGGCTCAGAGACATGCTGAGGGAGATGAGAGGGAAAGCTGCCCCACCCAGGTCATCCGCTCCTTGAGCAGACAGCCCTTCAGAACTGCTAAAAACAACCCACTAACGGGGTTGAAAGACATGCCATGGATGAAATAAGGCATAGAGATATGTAAAATAACATTCATTTTTAAGTTCAGAGCTGTCATCTCAGGAAGTGGGGAGAGCTTCCCTGAAGAAGACTGAGGGAGGGCACGCCATGCTGAAAAGGGAGACATGGCTCTCCTGATTGGGGACCTGCAGCCCCCTTCCAGGGCAGGGCATCATCCTCGCATCACACGAGATCCATGGAAGTGTTCCATCAGGGCCAGATGTTTGTCTCAAGAAGGCTACCCTGGCATCAGACTGCTCAGAGCACCGGGGACGAGGGCCAGATGGAGGACGGACAATACCCTGGAGGCCATCGGGCAAGCGCAGAGGCACATGACCTTGAAGATGATGATGAAAAAAGGAGGTGGCAGCATGGAGCCATCCCGAAAGTGCCATGGGAGCAGTGCCCACAGCTACACTGACTGGGTGAGTTCTGTGCCAGGTGTGGCTGACTTCAGTGTGCTCCAGACTAGTCCTGACCACAAGTCTAGGAACTGTGCTCCACCCCCGGCCTCCTCTCCCCTTGTATCTGCTAGGAATCACGGTCACAGACACTGGTCAGCTTTCGTGAAAACCAAGCAGTGGCTCCCCCGCACACTGCACCTCCCTTGGTGGTCCAGTGCGACCCTCATGCCTGGCCAGACACTGATGTCTACCTGTGTCCACACAAATCCACAGACAGGAGGGTGTCCCTGAATTCCGCAGCACCTGATGAGACAGAGCCACAGAACCCAACAGCCAGTGGGTCACTCGGGACCTCACCTATGGTCATGGAGCTCACCATACCCTATTTCTGACACTTCCCACAGAAAGCCTGGTTCTAATCCCACACAATACCATACATCATGGGTGCTGACCTGGGGTCATGTCATGAACCCACATGGCACCTTTCTTTCTTTTTTTTTTTTTAAGATTTTATTTATTTATTTGACAGAAATAGAGACAGCCAGTGAGAGAGGGAACACAAGCAGGGGGCGTGGGAGAGGAAGAAGCAGGCTCTTCGCAGAGGAGCCTAATGTGAGGCTTCATACCGTAATGATGGGATCACGCCCTGAGCCGAAGGCAGACGCTTAACCGCTGTGCCACCCAGGCGCCCCATACATGGTACCTTTCTTTAAGACAAGGTTATGCCAACACCTCCCAGAAAATATTTCTAATGATGTACAAGTCCATCAGGACTACGGTGTGAACGTTAGCACACAGCCTGCATGGTAATAGTCAGTAATTCTAACAAGGGTTAACCCCACCCCCGTCTCACAAAAACTTCCTCCGTCCCCACGGAACTCATGGTCTGCCCTCAGAAAACCGTCCAGGAAACAAACCTTTCATCAGAATGCTGTCTTCACCTCCTGCTTCAAATCTTGTCCAACCACAATTATATGAAACTTGAAATCAGTCTCAAGAAAAAAATGGGACAGTCAAAAATAGGTGGAGATTGGGGGGCCTGGGTGACTCAGTCATTAAGGATCTTCCTTCAGCTCAGGTCATGATCCCAGGATCCTGGGATCGAGCCCCGAATCAGGCTCCTTGCTCAGTGAGAAGCCTGCTTCTCCCTCTCCCAACCCCCTGCTTGCGTTCCCTCTCTCACTGTCTCACTCTCTGTCAGATACTTAAATAATCTTAAAAAATATGTGGAGATTTAACAACATGCTACTGAACAACCAACAGTCAAAAAAGAAATAAAAAACAAATTTAGAAGTACCTTGACACTGATGAAAAAGACAACCTACAAAAACTTATGAGATGCAGCAAAAGTAGCTTTATAGGGGACATTCATAGAAATTCAAGTCTTCATCAATCCATGAGAATGCTCTCCAAATAAACAACCTGATTTATGTGGTAAAGAAGTAGAAAATAAAAGAACAAACAAAGCCCCAATTACTAGATATAAGGAAAAAACAAAAAAGAATGCAAAAATAAATCCAACAGATACTAAAAAGACAAAAAAAAAAAAAGCAATGAAAATGAGAGCTGCCTTTTTTGGAAAGATAAACAAAACTGACAAACTTAGCTAGACTCACCAAGAAAGACAGACAACTTGAATACAATCAGGAAAGAAAGATAATGGATTCCTGTCTCATATCAAAATCAAAAGAATTCTTCAACCTTGGACACAACAACATCTTGCAAGCCACGTCTCTAAAAGCAAAGGAAATAAAAGAAAAAATGAACTATTGGCAATTCATCTAGAGAAAAAGCTTCTGTACGGCAAAGCAAACGATCAACAAAACAAAAAGGCAACCTATGGAATTGAAGAAGATATCTCAAATGATATTACAGATAAAGAGCTGGTAGCCAAGATCTATAAAGAACTCCTCAAACTTGACACCCAAAAAATGGGCAGAAGACACAAAGAGACACTTCTCCAGAGAAGACATACAAATGGCCAAAAGACACAGGAAAAAATGCTCCACATCACTTGCCATCAGGCAAATACAAATCAAAAGGAAAATGAGATACCACCTTACACCAGTAAGAATGGTTAAAATTAACAAGGCACGGGGCAGCTGGGGTCACAGCGGTTAAGCATCTGCCTTTGGCTCAGGGCGCGATCCTGGCATTATGGGATCGAGCCCCACATCAGGCTCCTCCGCTATGAGCCTGCTTCTTTCTCTCCCACTCCCCCTGCTTGTGTTCCCTCTCTCGCTGGCTGCCTCTCTGTGGAATAAATAAATAAAACCTTGATAAAAAATTATCAAGACAGGAAATTAAAAAAAAGTCAGAGAGGATGTGGGGAAAGGGGAGCCCTCTTACACTACTCGTGGGAATTCAAGCTGGTACAGACACTTTTGAAAACAATATGGAGGTTCCTCAAGACGTTAAACACAGAGATATCCTACAACTCACCAATTGCACTACTGGGTATTTACCCCATAGACACAGAGTAATGAAAAGAAGGGGCACCTGTATCCCAATGTTCATAGCAGCAATGTCCATAATAGCCAAACTGTGGAAGGAGCCAAGATTTCTTCAGCAGATGAATGGACAAAGAAGATGTGGTTCATCTATACAATGGAATATTACTCAGTCATCAGAAAGGATGAATACCCACCATTTGCACCAATGTGGATGGACCAGGAGGGGATTATGCTAAGTGAAATTAAGTCAAGCAGAGAAAGACAATTATCATATGGTTTGACTCCTATGTGGAATGCAAGGAATAGCATGGAGGACATTAGAAGATGGAAGGGAAAAGTGAAGGGGGGGAATGAGAGGGGGAGATGAACCATGAGATTCTATTGACACTGGGAAACAAACTGAAGGTTTCAGAAAGGGAGGGTAGGGGAATGTGTTATCCTGGTGATGGGTATTAAGGAAGGCACGTGTCATAATGAGCACTAGGTGTTATATGCAAACAATGAATCATGGAACACTACATCAAAAACAAATGAAGTACTGTAGGGTGACTAACGTAATTTTAAAAAAAGAGAAAGATATGAGATCCATACAGGAAAACTGTCACTATTTGCAAATGACATGAAATCCCGAAAGATTCCACACACACACACAAAAAAAAACTGTTAGAATAAACAAATTCAGGAAAGCTGCAGGATATAAAGTCAATATACAGAGACCTGTTGTCTTTATTTTTTTTCAGATTTTATTTATTTATTTGACAGGAAGAGAAAAAGCACGAGCAGGGGGAGTGTCAGAAAGACGGAGAAGCAGACCCTCGCTAAGCGGGGAGCCCAACACGGGGCTCGATCCCAGAACTCTGGGATCATGACCTGAGCTGAAGGCAAATGCTTCACCTATGGAGCCACCCTGATGACCCAACTTATTGCATTTCTGTATACTGATGACACACTTTCGCAAAGAGAAATTAAAAATGCAATGCCATTTACAATTGCATCAAACAAAAAATCTAGGAATAAAAGTAACCAAAAATGAGACAGACATAGTACACTCAACACATGGCAGAAAAGAAATGAAAAACATGTGTGTCGAAGGGGGCAGAATGTATGGGTCAAAGATTTGGAAGGCAACACAAACAAATGGAAGCATACGCCATGCTCCTTAACTGGAAGAGTTAATTATGTGAACATGTCCATCGTACCCAAAGCAATCGACAGATGTGATGAAATCGCTATCTGAATACTAGTGGCACTATTCGAGGAAATACAAAACAGTCCTCAAACTTGTATGGAATCACAAAGGACCCCAAAGACCCAAAGCAACCTGGAGAAAGAAAGGTGCAGTCAACACACTCCTGGATTTCAAGCCAGATTACAAAGCTGTTGTCATCAAAACAGGATGGTACTGGCATAAACACAGACACCAGGTCAGTGGAACAGAACAGAAAGCTCAGAAACTTATCCACACTTAGATGATCCTAACTTACGACACAGCAGCAGAAGATATGCCATGAGGGAAGGACTGTCTCTTCAGGGAGCGGTAACAGGCAAACTGGACACTAAATGCAGAAGAATATAACTGGGTCACTTTCTTACACCACACACAACATTTTTAATGGATGAATGATGTGAACATAAGACCTGAATCCATAAACCTCCAAGAAGACAGAGGTACTAAGTCTCTCGACATTGGTTTTGGCAAAGAGTCTTCAGATTGGACACCAAATGCAAAGGCAAGAAAGGCAAAAATAAACAAGTGGAACATCAAACTGAAATCTTCCACACGCCAAAGAAACCATCCAAAACTTAAAAGGCCACTGACCCAATAAGAAAAAAATATCTGCAAATCATATGTGTGAGAAGAGGATAATCTCCAAATTACACACAACACTCATACAAATCAAAACAAAAAAAAACTGTATAAAAAATGGGGGGAATAGATACTTTCCAAAGATGGCACACAGGTGCCAACATACAGAAAAATTGTTCGACATCACTAATCATCATCAGGGAAACATCAGTCAAACCCACAATCGGCTATCCCCTCACAACTGTTGGAACAGCAATTGTCCCAGAGACACACACCAGGTGGGGTCAAGGTGTGCAGACGAGGAGACACTGTGCACTGTTGGTGGGAATGGAAATTGGTGCAGCCACTGTGACAACTGGTATGGAGGTTCCTGAGAAAAAAAAAATAAAACTACCAAATGACCCAGTAATGGCTCTACTGAGTATTGATTTGGAGAACACAAAAATACTGCCTCAAAAAGACAGATGCACTCCCACGTTCACTGCAGCATTATTCACAAGAACCAGACATGGAAACACAGTCCTTGGGGGCCTTATGCCAAGTACCTCAGACACAGAAAGACCAATACCAGATGCTCTCATGTACATTTCACGTGGAATAAACAAATACTGAACGCATAGATACTGAGAGCAGATTGGTAGGTGCCAGATTCAGGGATGGGGTAGTAGAAATAGGGGAAGGTGGTCAAAGTCTCAATGTTTGAGTGAGAAAATCCGACAGTCATGAAATGTTCTGTCCAGCATGGAGACTAAAACTAACCCCGCAGCATGGGGTATGGGTTTCCCTGCTCTTTGAAAGTACAGGGCTTCTGAAAAACCTTGCACAGCAGAAATGGTGTCAAGAAGGAATGGCCATTAATTTACAGGGAACAATTAGACAGTGTGCTCAGACTCCCAAATTCCTTCTCTTTGGCTTTTCTTAGGCCTCAGGACACAAGTTTCTAAAGGAGGCCCAGCATAAATGAAGATAAAGCACAGCAGAGGCTCACAGACACAATTCAAAATGCTGGTGGCTGGATGCGGACAGCGGTTCCCAGGGGAAGGAGCAGTTGGGGTGCACGCTGCCTCTGTCATGCTTCTCCCCAAAACAGATGCTGAAAGCGATTCTCACTGTTCGCATTTTTCATAAGAGGGAAATCCTTTCAGTTCTCTTCCTCTTACTGAAGCTGGTTAATAACGTAGATCTCTCAAGAAAGCCAAGTGTCTTACTGTGAACGTTTAAAAAGTGGAGGATACTATAGGGGACCTGGGTGGCACAGCGGTTAAGCATCTGCCTTCAGCTCAGGGCATGATCCCGGCGTTATGGGATCGAGCCCCACATAAGTCTCCTCTGCTATGAGCCTGCTACTTCCTCTCCCACTCCCCCTTCTTGTGTTCCCTCTCTTGCTGGCTGTCTCAATCTCTGTCAAATAAACAAATAAAATCTTTTTTAAAAAAGTGGGGGATACTTGTACTTGAGCATTGCTGAGAGAGGAGATGTGAAAGGTTGTCCCAGACACAAACCTCAGCAGATCCACCGGGAAAGGCAACTTCCTCAGCATGTGGAACACAGACTACCTCCTACCCCCCGAGAAAACCTCTCCTTCTCCTCGATCAGGACAACCCACAACAGCTGGGAGTTACCCCAATTTCTCCATTCTTATGCTCCTAATAGCTAACCCATCAGCAAATCCTGTGAGCCCCATCATCAAAATGGACCCAGAAGAGGTCTAACCACTCCATCCAAGGCCACCTGTCTGGTCCACAGTGCCTGAGTTCCTGAACAAGCTTCGTCACTGACCTGCCTTGCCATCTTCAACCCTCTGTCATCTGTTCTCAACACTATACCGAGGATGGTCCAGTGAAACACGGTCTCATGGGGTTATAGCCCTGGAATGGCTTTCTGTCACCCTTTGTCACCTCCCTGAGCTCATGTCCTAAGCTTTCTCCTGTGGCCACTGGTTCTTCTTGCTCCTCTGGACATTCCTGGAATTCTCCTGTCCCAGACCTTTGCACATGCTTTCTCTTCTGTTTAGAATGCTCTTGATGTGTTCTCACTCACCTTCTGAGAAATCTGAATTGGAGTGACAGGGACAGAAGATGAGGCTGTGTGTGTTGGGTGAGGCTGGTGGCCCAGAAGAAAGTTCTCTGCCAGCTCTTCGCCTGTGCCTCCCTTGTCCTCAGCCAGGAACTTGCACACAGCCCTCACCTGTCACACCTCTCACCCAGGAGACCCACAGCCACCCCTGGAGCCCACGCTGCCCACACCGTGCTGCAGAATGCATTCAGCTCTCCTCTGGGACCCCTGTCAGCTTTACCCAGATGTAGAACTCCCCCGTCTCCTGCAAAGCTCTGGGAATCCCACTCTTCTTCCAATATCACACTGGCACAAGGCTTTCATGAGAAAGCTATAGCGTTAACTAATGAAAGGTTCACACCTACTTTCCCCTTCTGTTGCCTTTCTCTCCACCTTTTTTCCTACCTGTGCAAACTGTAACATATCAGTGGAACATGAACATGCTCTGAGATCTGAATCTTTCATTGCAGCTTTCTGAGGACTCCTTATGTGATAAGCAACTAGAGTATCCTACAACAGGGTGTTTTACATCTATCATCTATAGAATATTGCAGCACATCACTACAATTTTACCTCACTCTTCATGAAGCAGAACACTTTTTCCTTTCTTCTTTTACTTAAAGTCCAGTTCGTTCACATGCCAAGGAATATTCACTTTAGGGGTAGGATTTAGTGATTCCTCACCTGCATACAGTACCTGGTGCTCATCACAAGTGCCCTTCTTAATACCCCTCACCCATTGAACTCTTCCCCCCACGCCCCTGTCTTGCAGCAACACTCAGTTTGTTCTCCAAGGTTGAGTCTATTTCCTTGTTTGCCTCTCTCATCACCCCTCCACTCTGTTCATCTGTTTTCTTTCTGAAATTCCACAAGCGTGAGAGCATAGGATATTTGTCTTTCCTCACTGATTTTGCTTAGCTTAATACACTCTAGATCCATCCACATCCTTGCAAATGGTAAGATTTCATTCTTTTGGAAGCTGGGTCATATTCCATTATATATATGTATCCCACATCCGCTTTATCCATTCATCAGTGCATGGACTTTGGGATTCTCTCCATAGTTTGGCTACTGTGGACATTGCTGCTATAAACATCATGGTGCATGTATTCCCTTCGAATCTGCATTTTTGCATTCTTTGGGTAAATACCTAGGAGAGCAATTGCTGGATCATGTTGTTGTTCAATGTTTAACATTTTGAGGAACCTCCACACTGTTTCCCAGACTGGCTGCACCACTTTGCATTCCCACCACCAGGATGGGAGGGTTCCCCTTTAAGCAGAACATTATCTTCTGGCAATTTCATAAGAGGAAACAAAACCTCTGTGAGATGCACCCAGGGTCAGGCAAGCAGTTGCAGAATTCACCCCAAGGCCCCTGACGGCAAGCCCCTTGAAGCCACCAGCATGACACTATCCAAAAGAATTCCCAGACTCTCCATCTGACTCTACCACCAAAGAAACTACAGAGAGAATATGGCACCTCAAAATATCAAGATAATACATTTAGTAAAACTAGAAAGTCAAGCTCAACTTTTAAACAAGAACAGGCCGCTTTGGATAATTTTGAATTTTCCCTCCACCCTAATTTTAACTCTTCTGATGAATAAACTAATCAATGATGAAACATCACCTTTGTCAAATGACATCATCCAAGTCTGTATCAGATAAAAAAGAGCCACCTAACTCTAGATGCTGGCCACTCAACCTTATCTTAGGTCCAATTGAATAAACACTGTTAGATGAAGGAACAAAGTAGATGTTACAAAGAGGCACAGAGTGAATCTCACCTTCCCTTTCTAATAAAAGAGGGTTCCTAGGAAACAGATGGTCAAAATACATTTGTAAGCAATAAATGGACAGAGAAATTGTGATCCCCTGCAAAGTTCTACCTGCAGGGAGATTAAGTAATTCTTGCACCAAACCCAGAATGCTGACAGCTACGTCAACTTTACTTTGTGGCTCAACTAGAGAAAAGAGAAAAACCCAGGAGGCTTTGGCATAATGAGAGGTTTTACCTCCAGCCCGGACATAGATAGGACATTTTGCGGAACATACCTGTGCTTTCACTGAACACTGGTGTCCTGTGACAAGCTGCCTCGCTGACTCCGATGCTGACGTTCAAAACCTCGGGTGTCTTGGAGCCAGAGCAGAGAAGTGCTGTCAGCTGGGGAGAAGAAGGCACCTCTGACCTAAAGCCTGCACACCTGCATGGGTTTCTGGGTGAAGGGGCAACACATACTTGCTGTTTAGCAGTAATTATCTTCATTCTCAATAGACCAATTACCTTGCCTTTTCTGGAAAGCAGACTTATTCTTCTAAAGAAACCCTCAATTCGTCTATTCCCAATGAAACTAGAGTGGGGTCTGGTTTACGCCCGCCTCCAGGCCCTCACCTGGAGGATTTTTCTGCATGATTCTAACAGCCAGTTAGCACTAACCCGGGGGCACACGGGGCATAATGCTGAACATGGAGGACGGATCTGGGGCTTGCTACTGCCACACCTATTCCTGGGGAACCAGGGCACACCCTGTTGAACTTGGGGTACTGCTCAAGATGCATCACCTGCATTGTGTCAGAGAACCGGGGGACACCCCACTGAAGGTGGGGACTCTGTGTGGTCCTTACCCGCACTCTTCCCGGGGAACAGGGGAAACCCTGAAATTCTGCAACCCATCCCACAAAAACTCAGGTGAGTGGGCACTCTCTAGTTTTCGGGTATGGGGAATAAGGCCAGTTGAGGACATGGGGCAGTAGAGAGTTAAAAGGGAAAAAGAAAACTCACCTGAGTCTCCACAATGAACCCTCTCCATGTGCCCTTCCAGAATCCTGCCTCCCACCTGGGGCACACCCTATCCCCCGACCCCCAACCAAGTGCACACTGCTCACTCACCAGCCTGGACCTCTTCAGGGCAACTCTCTCTCTCCCAGTACCCCTACTTCTGCCCCAGGTCTGCAACCCACTGCAACTCTGAGACCTCCCACAGAGATGTAGCTCCACCCCCAAGCGGTGATTGGTCAGGGAGGGTGGTGACCAAGCCCCTTGGATGCCTGGCAACCAGCCCTCAAGCACCTGGAACCCTGAAAGTGTAGGGGGTCCAAGAGGTGACTCCCCTACCCAACACCCAGCACAGGCATGGGTGGGGTCCTAGGCCGGGCTCCCCACACACATGAGGCCCCTTCCAAGGACCACTCTAGCTGCAGACCACCCTCAGAGTCCTGCCCCTTCCCTTTCTGCACCAGCCCTCCCTGCTGGGGTGTGCCTGGATCTGGGTAAGGTCAGTGGCTCTCAGACCATCCAAGGCTTGGGCTTTAGGAAATGCAATGATTTCATGCATTTTCTGTATGTACATGTCAGTATGACTTTAATCTGATGGGAGCCAAAGAGGTTCTTAATTTTTCTTATCTTTATGTTGGCATTTTTTTTTTATTGTTTTCTTCTCGAAGCAGAAGTACAACATGTGCTTGGGGCAGAAATAGGGCCCATGCTTTGAGGTTTTGCCCAGTCATTTTGAGCCGGGTAAAATACTAAAGGATAGCTTCCATGGGAGCCCAGGATCAGGGCCCACAGATGATATAAGATAAAAATTACTTTTATCCTTAGAATTACTCCTAAATGGAGGAATCTGAGACAAAAGCAGCTTTCACAAGAGTACCAAGAAATCAAAATGATGCCCAGAGAAGGTTGCCTGTTCCATGGTCAGCACAGGTAACACAAGTGTTCACAGTCTCTGGACTCCTGCCCTTCTCCTGCCCAAATCTCTGAAGCACACAGACCACTTGAAATCAGAATTGTAGAAATGCTAGACACCTTAGAGATCTCTGGCACCATTCCCTTGCACTGCAGAATAAAACACAGTAGCTCGTTGTCACAAACTAATTTCAACATGAAGTGCCCCCTGGATGCACTACGTTCTTCCTCTGCAAATGCTGACTAATGTAAGTCACAGTCATACCATATAAACACTACGATGGCTGGGAAGTCATCGTAGGTAAGGGAATATTTTAGCTATGTTTATAAGCATTGGCTCACTTTGTAGAAGAGGCTGAGCTGAGTGTTTTTAAATACTATTTCAGGTACAAGAGAGGAGTTAAGATGGCGGAGGAGTAGGGGACCCCTTTTTCACAGGTCCCCCTTTAATACCAGAAAAATATTATACTGTCTGTATTCCTAAGGATCTTTGAGTATCTTACCCAGAGGTCCTCCACTGAGATAATGATCTTAATGATCACCATGGGCAGAGGTGAAAAGGCCTGCTGAAGTCGTTCCAGTTGATCACATGACAAGAAAATCCTGATACATGATAGGTTTCCAGATCGAGAAGACCAGAGATAAGAGGGAAATAGTACCCTGTATGGAACAACAAGGGATTTGGCATCAACTTGGGGATCCCACTTAGGTTTCTGACACTAAAATCCTCTGTGACTCATATCATCTGAGTCCCTGTCTAACCACATGAAAATGTGCCTAAAAATATCTACACCCTAGTTGAGAAGTTTAAGAGGCAGAATGCTACAAAGAGCCAGTATGATGTCTCTCAAGAACAGTTGTTGGCCTGGTGAGGATGATACGATAGCAGCGTCATCACTAAGAGTGTGGAGCTTCTAATTTCCATATGGCCATGTTGACCCCCTTAGCTCAGAGCCACCAGAAAGGGCAGCCGGGGAGGGGGCACCGTCATCACTATGAGTGGGGAGCTTCCCATTTCCATATGGCCATGATGACCAACTTAGCTCAGGGCCACCAGAAAGGACAGCTGAGGGGGACCACAGGCCAAGGCTGCCAGGTTTGGCTGGGGCAGGCAGAACTCTGACTTAAGGCTCAACTCCTGTCTAGGTTATTATAATGCTCTTCACAAAGAAAGTGCCATTGTGTGTGAGCCCTCATGTAGAAAAGGTTCAGAATTTCCATTGAGATTCCCTCTCTGACCTTTAGGATATGTAGCAAAGTTCCATTTAATTTTTAAACATTGAAGGACTTCCTGGTTTTCTTTTCGCTATGACTGTGGCTCAATTCCCCTGTGGTCTAAGAATAGAATATTGTTAATTTCAGGGTTTAACATTTATAGACTTGATTCGTGGCCCACCTATCATCTATTTGGGTAAAGAGTCTATGACCACTTGAAAATAATGTATTCTGCACTTATTATGGAATGTTCCCTATATGTCAATTAGGTCACATTTGTTACCAATGTTTTGTCTGCTTTTTCTGTCAGATATTGAGAAAGGTATATTAAAACCTTCAAACAATGCTGCTCTATTCAACGTGGCATCAGAGAAGCTACCAGTGTTAGAAGGCAAGAGAAACAAAAAGTATAAAAATTGAGGGGATAATTGTGACTATTCACAGATAATACGATTGTCTACATAGAAAATCCAAAACAGTCTATAAATACCCTATTAGAATTAAAAATGCAATTTATAAATTTGAGATGGATTGTAGCTTCCCATTGGGCAGTTTCTGAAAGAAAACGTAGAACCTGTCAATCTTGGGGTAGGACATAGGGTGCACTAACCATTTAAAGAATTCAGTTTGACTTCATAAAAATGTGACATTTCTCCTTATGACCATAAGAAAATGAAAAAGTGAACCCCAGGCTGGGAAGTAAAGATTTGCAATACACACACTGACAAAGACTTGTCAAGAAAGAATTCCTGCTCATCAACCATAAAAAGTCTATTTATACACGAATACTTCACAAAAGATTGACTGATGGCCAATATGAACAGGAAAGGGTGCTCTACAGTATTATTTTCAGGAACAGCAAGGCCTTTTCTAAAAAGAAAACATACAAACCAGTATTCCCTAGATGGATGACGTCCTTATTTCTGAGGACAGCATGAAGAACAGACAAGCATCAAAGTAAAGTGATGGAATTCCTGACACTCAGAGGATGGACAATTGACCTCAAACTACAGTAAAATTTCTAGGCATCATTCGGTCTTCTGAAGGCAGACAACAACCACACGCCTTCCTACACCACACAGGTTGCTTCTCAACCCCTACCATAAAAGAAGAAGATGAGAAACAGATAGGACTAGTAGGAAATTGCAAAAGTCACATGTGGGGATTATCCTGAAACACAATGATCACATAACTAGTGTAAGGAAATGTAGGGAACTGACAAGGACAGAGACTCAAGAGGTACTTCTGTGGGAAATGCTGTCTGAAATCGTCACACCTTGGTACCAGCTAATGAGGCCTCTAAGCATACCCTACGGTTTGCTCACAAGGGTCTGCAACACCATCACAGAGGACTGAAACTCTTCAAGACCTCAAAGCTTGCCTGATTGACTATTGGCCTAAGAGATTCCCATATTCTGAAAACAGATACCAACTTATTGAAAGGTTCACCCGGGCTCTATCGGGGGCCCTACAAGAAGCTGAACCATTCACTGAAAATCGATTACACACACACACACANNNNACACACACACACACACACACACCCCTGTCATTTCACCAATTACTTAAACATTCAAGGTTCTTCCTACCTTTTCTTTTTCACATTGATATTTATACTCACATGAAATGTCATCATTTCTAATGAACACTGATGTCAAAATAGAGATCCATTGACACAATATTCACAAAATGGAACTTCCCTGCTGTCATTTTCAATATAATGTTTTTTAAAGTTCATACATATTTTAGGTTTTTGGTAACTCATACAGGAGAAGATCAGCCTTGAGAAACTCTAAATACTGACAATGAGTTTTAAGCCTAGAGAACAAAAATTGTCCAATTTCATAGATAATAAGGAACCAAAGGGAAAGCATGGAAGCTAAAGTCGAATAATTTTACACATATGCCTCCTCTATTATTCTACTACTGAGGGGCGTGTTTTATTGCCAGTATACATGCATCAATTGTCTTCCACATGCACCTGCACAGGTATAATGAATTACTACAGTAGAATGAAATGTCTGGGAACTACTTGGCGGCATCTATAATGAACAATTCAATTTTGATCTTATATTTGGTAACTTCCATGTCTGTCCTTTAGACAATGGACCCTAAACAGAAGGGGAATGAACACAGAGACTATGGACTCTGGGAAAAAACTGAGGGCTTCAGAGGGGAGAGGGGTGGGGGATTGGGATGGGCCAGTGATGGGTATTAAGGAAGGTACATATTGCATGGAGCACTGGGTGTTATATGCAAATAATGAATCACGGAACACTACATCAAAAACTAAGGAAATACTGTATAGTGACTAACATATCATAATAAAAATATTATTAGAAAAAAATTAAAGGTAAAAAAAAAACCAATACAGCTTTTCTGTTTCAAGAACAATCACAATTGAGAAAAAACTAACTTCCAATCCCTAAAGCAAAACACAGACCAAGTTCCATTTCACTCCCCTTTATTCACATTCTCTGTGGGTTCTAAGCTATTTCCCTACCTCCTTTCCTGCTGAGCAGGGAGCCCGGGCTCGATCCCAGAACCCTGGGATCATAACCTGAGCCAAAGTCACATGCTTAACTGACTGAGCCAACCAGGAGCCCCAGCCATGTTTTTCTTAAGTAAAAGGACACTTTCTCACGATGCCTTCACATGACTTCACATGGTACCAGAGATCTGCATTTGCCTCTAGGAGGTTGCAGATGAAGGCAATTGCAAACTCTCACAGTGGTTTATCAAATACAATGACCTGCCTTGTGATAGTGAAACTCTTATGAGCCCACAAGAGGGTGCTGTGACACTCAGCTGTGGTTGGACTGACACAGGGAACCAAATCCATTTCCCTGCCTGATGTCTGTGAGGAACAGATGCCCCCACTGTGAATGAGACCCTGCCACTGAGCTGTCCAGAGATGGCCATCCTCACAGAGGATGAGGATAAAGGACAATGCCTGAGGAGACCTCATCTGTCTCTTTTATCTTTTCATATTTTTGACAGTGGACAAATCACTGCCTAGGAGTCCCCAACTACCTTAGACTCATCTGTGAATAACCAAGAGGTTTTACAAAACACTTAAGATTTTGACCTCACAAATGCCCACAACCACTTACCATAGGGATTCAACATTAAGCAAAGATACTGTTCATTGGAAGAGAGGTCCTGCCCACTGTTGTTTCTCACTTATATGCTCATCTTCCTTACCTCATGGTAACATAACCACCTTGATTCCTGCTTCCGTCTTCAGGAAGGCTGATGTGACTTGAAGGGCATTACCCTGACATCGTTCTTTCTTAGACCAAGAAGGATGGGTCAGAGTCCTTGAAATTCCAGAGCCTTTTCATTAATGCTTCCTACTCGAGAAAGATGATGTACATTGGTCTTTCCCTGTATAGTGTGGTGACTCAGAGAAAAGTGCTTAGCCCTTTCGTCAGACTTCCACGACCACTTTGGGGCTGACTTCCATATTCACAAAGGATGATGTTAGGGCTAAGAGGGTTCCTGTACACTGTTATTTCTTACAGATAAGTGTATGGCATTTTTGTTACATTTCCAGAACCACTTAGCGCCGGGCTTGTCGGTCTCCTGGGGACTAACCTTAACCCTAGGTCGGCCCCCGAGGGGCCCCTCCCAAGTGGCCTGGCACCGCAACTCCTGGGATTGGGAATCCCTGAGCCCCAGCACCAGACTCACCATTTGGCCCGCCGCCACCCAGGCCTCTAGGGGCTCCACCGGTCATTCAGGGCGGGAGAATGGGCAAGGCCCAACTATTTGCTGGGGACATTCAAAGGCTCCCTGCGCCAAAACGCTGGGTAATACACTATGGCTCCCCAGCGCCCTCACCTCGGCCCACACCTCCATTCACCACACAGTCAGCGGATCAGGCCTGCCAGCATCCTGGGGGCTAACCCTAACCCTATGTCGGCCACGGAGGGGCCTCTCACAAGGGGTCTGGCGCAGCAATGCCAGGGATTGGGGACACCAAGCGCCAGCACCTCACTCACCCTGCTGCCACGTCAACACCCGGTCCGCTAGGGGCGCCGCCGGTCATTCAGGGCGGGAGTATGGGCAGGTCCCTCCCAGCCCCCGGCGACTTTCAAAGGCCCACCACGCCAAAACTCTGGGGCCCACACTCCTGCTCACCATCGCCCTCACCTCGGCCCAACCAACCGTTCTTGGCACAACAGGCGAATCGGCCTGCTGGCCTAATGGGTCTAACCCTAACCCTAACCCCTAACCCCTAACCCTAAGTCCTAAACCCTAACCCCAAACCCTAACCCTAACCCTAACCCCTTAACCTTACCCTAACCCTACTCTTACCCTAACCCTAAACCCTAAATCTTAAACCCTAAACCCTAACCTTAACACTAAGCCCTAAACCTTAACCCCTAACCCTAAACCCGAAAGCCTAAAGGCTAAACCCTAACCCTAACCGCTAACCCCAAGCCCCAAACCCTAACCCTAAATGCTAAACCTACCCCGACCCCTACCCTACCCCCAACCCTACCCCTAACCCTACCCCTTCAGCTAACTCTACCCCTAACCCGTACCCTAACCCGTACCCTAACACATATGCTAACCCATACCCTATCCCTAACCTGGACCCTAACCCATACCCTAACCCGTACCTAACACTAACATGTACCCAAACCCGCACCCTAACCCATACCCTAACCCTAAACTGTACCCTTTCCCTATCCTGTTCCCTAACTCGTATCCTAACTCTAACCCTAAACCGTAACCAAACCCGAACCATAACCCTAACCCGTACCTTAACCCAAAACCGTACCCTAACTCGTACGCTAACCCATACCCTAAACCATTCCCTAACCCGTACACTGAACCGTACCTAACGCGTACCCTAACCCGTACACTAACCCTAACCCTAACCCGAACTCCAACCCTAATCCTAACCCTAAACCCAAACTCTAAACCCTAACCCGTACCCTAAACCTTAATCCGTACCCTAACCCATAACCCCTAACCTGTAACCCCTAAAGCCAACCCCAACCCGTACCCTCACCTTACCCTAACCTTAACCCCTACCCTCACGCGTACCCTAACCGTAACCCATACCCTTACCCTAACCCGTACCCTAATCCGTACCCTAACACTGGGGATTGGGTACACCTGAGCCCCACCACGGGACTCAGCCTGCCACCCCTCAGGAAACCATGCCCCTTGGGGCACCACAGAGCATCCCGTGCAGGAGAACTGGTAGGGCCCACCTGAGACCCCAGCAATCCTCAGCGGCCCCCTACACCCCAACCCTGATGCCCATGCTCATCCCGCCCCACGCCTTCCCTTCAGCCTGCCACCGAACTCATCGCAGAGCAGGCACATCAGGCCTTCCGGGTTCCTGGGGCATAGCCCTGACCCTAGGTCGGCTGGGGAGGGCCCCTCCTCCGGGGCCGGGGCCGCAGACCCGGGGACTGGGGACACCTGAGCCCCACTGCAGGACAAAGCCTGCCACCCCACAGGAAATCGTGCCCCTTGGGGCTCTATGGAGCATACAGGGCTCGAGAACTTGGGGAGGACCCCGGAGCCCATCCCCAACTTTGGCAGCCCCGTGCCCCAACCCTGAGGCCCATGCTCACCCTCCCCCATGGCCTCATCTCAGCCCTCCACGGAGCTCGCCGCACAGCCTGCAGATTGGCCCTGCCGGGCTCCTGGACCCTAACCCTTACCCTAGGTTGGCCACAGAGGGGCCCGTCCCCAGGGTCCTGGCACCCCACTCTGGGGGATTGGGGACACCCAAGCCCCACCATATGACTCAGCCTGCAACCCACAGGAAACTGTACCGTTTTGGGGCACAACAGAGCATTCAGGGCAAGAGAATTGGGGCACCCCCTGAGAGCCCCTGCTGGTGAACTCCGACCTTTGTGGGCCCTTCCGGATGAAACCCCAAGGCTCACATTCACCCGCCCTTGTGCACTCATCTCAGTCGGCCTGGGAGTTCCCTGAGCACAGGGCAGTTCGGACCTGCTGTCTCTGGAGGCCTAACCTAACCCTGGGTCTTCTGCTGAGGGTCCCCTCCCCGTTTGCCTGCCTCCAAGGTACCAGGTATTGGGCTCACTTCTGCACGACTAGAGGGCTCAGCCTGCCCCACAGCAGGAAACTGTCCGTTTGGGGATGCAGCAAGGATTCATAGCAGAAAAATCGGAGGGCCCCCTCAGCCCATCCCAGGCAACCCCCACTTTCAGAGATCTCCCTTGATCCAGTTAGTAGCTTCACACTGACCTTTAAACATGCTCTCCACGGAGATCTTTTGAAATTCTCCACAATTCCAACCGATGGCATCATCCAGCTTCAGTACCTTGCCCAGTTTTAGGACTTGAGATGGATTAAAATGGGAAGTCATTTCACTGATGACGATGTACTGGTGACCAAAAGATACATGCATAAATGCTTCATATCATTGGCTTCAGGGAAATGCAAATCTAACCCCTATAGATGCCATATCACATGAGGCCGAATATCTAAAAATAAGAAGACATGAAACTATACATGTTGGAGACGATGTGGAGAAACGGGAACCCTCTTACACCCCTGTGTGAATGCAGTCCAGTACAGCCACTCTTGAAAATGGTACCGAGATTCCTCAAGAAGTTATAAATAGAGCTACCCTATGTTCCAGCAATTGCACTACTGGGTATTTACCCCAAAGAGACAGAGGTAGTGAAGATGGGACAAATGCACTCCAGTGTTCATAACAGCAATATCCATAATAGACAAACTGTGGAAAGAGTGCAGATGACCATGGACAGATGAATGGATAAAGAAGATGTGGATCATATATATAATGGAATATTACTCAGCCATCAGAAAGGATGAATACTTACCATCACACCGACCTGGGTGGAGCTGGAGGGTATTATGCTGAGTGGAATAAGCCAATGAAAGAAAGGCAATGATCATATGCTTTCACTCCTATGTGGAATATCAGAAAAAGGGAAGAAGACCATAGGGGAAGGGAGGGAAAATAGAATGGGAAGTCATCAGAGAGGGAGAAAACCCATGATAGACTCTTAACTATCGCAACAAACTGATGATTGCTGGAGGAGAAGTTGGGGGGGGTAACTGGGTGAGTGGCATTAAGGAGGCCACACGATACAATGAGCACTGGGTGTTACACACGACTGATAATTTATTGAAGACTACATCTGAAACTAATGGTGTACTGTAAGTTGGCTAATTGAATTTAAATTAAAGAATAAAAGACCTCGAATAAACAATCTTAAACACTTGTATGGAATCACTAAAGATACTGAACAGCCAGTGCAATGTGGAAAAGAGAAAACAAAGTGGAGGACTCACAATTTCAGATTTCAGGTTATACTACAAAGCTGCAGTCATCCTAACAAGACAGTACAGCACAAAAATAGACACAGCGACCAAAGGAACAGGATACAAGTTCAGACAGAAACCCACAATTATGTGGTCCATGAATCTTCCACAAAGGAAGCAACAATATCAAAAGGGAAAAGGTCAGTCTCTACAACAAATGGTGTTGGGAAAACTAGACAGCTACGCACAAAAGAATGACATTAGACTGCTTTCTTACACAATACAGACAAACACAAAACAGTTTCAAGACCTCAATATGAGACCTGAATCCATAAAAATCCTACAGGAGGGAAGAAAGTAACTTCTTGACATGGACCATACCAATATTTTTCTGGACTGTCACCTGAGGCAAAGGAAATGAAAGCAAAAATAAACTACTGGGAATACAGCAAAATAAAAAGTTTCCACATGGCAGAAGAACAATGAAAACGTAAAAATAATAAGACAACCAACTCATAGGGAGAATATATTTGCAATGATCATATGCAATAAAGGGATAATGTACAAAACATATAGAACTGATACCAATCGACCCCCAAAAATCAAATAATCCAGTTAAAAAATAGGCAGAAGACATGGACAGACATTTCTCCAAGGAAGAAATACAAATGGCCAACAGTCCCGTGAAAAGATGTTCACCGTCACCCATCATCAGGAAAATGTAAATCCAAAGGACAATGAGGTATTACCTCAAACCTGTCAGAATGGCTAACATCAAAAGCACAACAAAGAGCAGGTGTTGGGAGGATGTGGATAAAGGGGAATCCTCCCGAACTGTGGGGGGGAATGCAATCTGTGGTGGCCACCGTGGAAAACAGTGTGAAGGTTCCTCAAAAAATTAAATATAGAACTACCCTACGATCCAACAATCACACTACACATATTTACCCAAAGAATAGGAAAACAGTAACTTAAAAGGATACGTGCACCCCTATGTTCTTGCACCATTATTTACAATATCAGAATATGGAAGCAACCCAGGTGTCTGTAGAAAAATTGACAAATGAGATGTTAGATGGGTGTATTCACACACACACGCACACACACACACAATGGAGTATTACTCGGCTTGAAAAAGAATGAAACCTTGCCATTTGCAGCCACATGGATGGAGCTAGAGAGTATTATCCTAACTGAAATCAGTCAGTCAGAGAAAGACAAATCCCATGCGATGTCACTCTTATGGGGAATTTAAGAAACAAACAAAAATAAATAAATAAAAGAGAAAAAGGAGACACACCAAAATACAAACTCTTAACAACAGAGAAAAAACGGATGGTTACCTGAGAGGAGGTGGATAGAGGGATGAGTGAAATAGATGAAGTGGATTAAGAGGACACTTTTCTTGATGACCACTGAGTAATATATAGAATTACTGAATCACTCTATTGTACACCTGAAACGAATGAAACACTGCATGTTAACACTACTGGAAAAAAAAATAAGATTTTTCTTTCAGGAACCCCTTTGAAAAAGCTTTTCCTGTGCAATGTGCATAAGCCCTACTTGGGAGGATTCACTCTACAATAATTAGTCACTATATGCCTCGAATTCAGATTTCACTGAGTTCTTACTGTGGATCCCAGCCCATGGGAGCCAAGCTCCTTTTCTGTCCAGGCTCAGCACCTATGCATTCAAGATTGGAAGTAGAGACACATGTCACTTCAGAGTCCAGAAAGCTATTATTGTTTCTGTTTCAGTGTGAGAGAGTCACAGACTTTGGGACAGGTTTCAGAGTAGGTTCATTATGGATCCTGGATCTCTACTTCAATGTTCATTGCCTGGAACCATTTGGCTAATAGGTTCCCTGTGGATGGGCTTGCTTCCAAGCACATACATGGAAGATGCAAAGGTGGGTCGGCTTGGTGCGGGACAGGAAGAAGACCAAAAACAGACAAGGGTCCGACCCCTCCCCGGATCCAGGAACTGCTACGGGAGAATGTATGGGAGGTTGAATCCATGCAAAACTCCTAGGTCAACAGCTGAACACAGGAGGCATAGGTCAAGGGATCTGGAGATGCAGGGTTTGAAGGCTGCTCTGAGCTACCTCTGGGAGGAAGGGAGGGAAGGAATGAGGAGACACTGCCTGCGCCTGGCCCATGCCAGCTGCCCACCGCTCCAACACGCATCCGTCTACACAGCTGACACAGCCTGGGCTCAGGATGCCTGCCTCGGGTAACTCAATCCTCAGTGGGAGAGCTGGCCCCAGGGCTGAGAGACATGCTGAGGGAGATGAGAGGGAAAGCTGCCCCACCCAGGTCATCCCCTCCTTGAGCAGACAGCCCTTCAGAAATGCTAAAAAAAAACCCACAAACGGGGTTGAAGACATGATATGGATGAACTAAGGCATAGAGATATGTAAAATAACATTCATTTTTAAGTTCAGAGCTGTCATCTCAGGAAGTGGGGAGAGCTTCCCTGAAGAAGACTGAGGGGAGGGCAGGCCATGCTGAAAAGGGAGACATGGCTCTCCTGATTGGGGACCTGCAGCCCCCTTCCAGGGCAGGGCATCATCCTCGCATCACACGAGATCCATGGAAGTGTTCCATCAGGGCCAAATGTTTGTCTCGAGAAGGCTACCCTGGCATCGGACTGCACAGGTCACCAGGGACGAGGGCCAGATGGAGGATGGACAAAACCCCGGAGGCCCTGGGGCAAGAGCACAGTCACATGACCTTGAAGATGAGGATGAAAAGTAGGCGGTGGCAGCATGGAGCCGGCCCGAAAGTGCCATGGAAGCAGTGCCCACAGATACACCGACTGGGTGCCTTCTGTGCCAGGTGTGGGTGACTTCAGTGCACCGAGACTAGTCCTGACGACAAGTCTAGGAAGTGTGCTGCACCCCCGGCCTCCTCTCCCCTTGCAGCTGCTAGGAATCACGGTCACAGACCCTGGTCAGCTTTCGTGGAAACCAAGCAGTGGCTCCCCCGCACGCTGCACCTCTGGTGGTGGTCCAGTGCGACCCTCGTGCCTGGCCAGACACTGATGTCTACCTGTCTCCACACAAATCCACAGACAGGAGGGTGTCCCTTAATTCCAAAACACCTGATGAGACAGATCCACAGAACCCAACACCCAGTGGGTCACTCGGGACATAACCTATGGTCATGGAGCTCACCATACCCTATTTCTGTCACTTCCCACAGAAAGCCTGGTTCTGATCCCCCACAATATCATACATCCTGGTTGCTGACCTGGGGTCATGCCATGAACTCACATGGCAACTTTCTTTTAGAGAAGGCTATGCCTACACCTCCTAGAAAATATTTCTAATGAAGTATAAGTCCATCAGGACTACGGTGTGAATGGTAGCACACAGACTGCATGGTAGTAGTCAGTAATTCTAACAAGGGTTCACCCCACCCCCGTCTCACAAAACCTTCCTCCGTGCCCACGGAATTCATGGTCTGCCCTCAGAAAACCCTCCAGGAAACAAACCCTCCATCTGAATGCTCTCTTCACCTTCTGCTTCAAATCTTGTCCAACCACAATTATATGAAACTAGAAATCAGTCTCGAGAAAAATATGGGACAGTCAAAAATAGGTGGAGATTGGGGGACATGGGTGGCTCAGTCGTTAAGGATCTGCCTTCAGCTCAGGTCCTGATCCCAGGATCCTGGGATCAAGCCCCGAATCAGGCTCCTTGCTCAGTGGGAAGCCCGCTTCTCCCTCTCCCAACCCCCTGCTTCCATTCCCTCTCTTGCTGTCTCACTGTCTGTCAGATACTAAAATAATCTTAAAAAATATGTGGAGATTTAACAACATGCTACTGAACAACCAACAGTCAAAGAAGAAATTTAAAAAAAAAATTAGGCATAAATGGTCACTGATGAAAAAGAAAACCTACAAAAACTTATGGAATGCAGCAAAAGTAGCTCTAAGGGGGGACGTTTATAGAAATTCAAGTCTTCATCAATCCATGAGAATGCTGTCCAATAAACCACCTGATTTATGTGGTAAAGAAGTAGAAAATAATACAACAAACAAAGCCCCAAATTAGCAGAAATAAGGAAATAACAAAAAGGAATGCATAAATAAATCCAACAGAGACTAAAAAGACAAAAAAAAAAAAACATGAAAATGAGAGCTGCCTTTTTTGGAAAGATAAACAAAACTGACAAACTTAGCTATACTCACCAAGAAAGACAGAGGATTCGAATACATTCAGGAAAGAAAGATAATGGATTCCTGTCTCATATCAAAATCAAAAGAACTCTTCAACCTTGGACACAACAACTTCTTGCAAGTCACGTCTGTAAAGGCAAAGGAAATAAAAGCAAAAATGAACTTTGGCACTTCATCAAGATAAAAAGCTTCTGCACGGCAAAGCAAACGATCAACAAAACAAAAAGGCAACTTATGGAATCGAAGAAGATATCTGCAAATGATATTACAGATAAAGGGCTGGTAGCCAAGATCTATAAAGAACTCCTCAAACTCGACACCCAAACAATGGGCAGAAGACACAAAGAGGAGGCGCCTGGGTGGCACAGCAGTTAAGCGTCTGCCTTCGGCTCAGGGCGTGATCCTGGCATTATGGGATCGAGCCCCACATCAGGCTCCTCCGCTATGAGCCTGCTTCTTCCTCTCCCACTCCCCCTCTTGTGTTCCCTCTCTCTCTGGCTGTCTCTATCTCTGTGGAATAAATAAATGAAACCTTTAAAAGAAATTAACAAGACAGGAAATAAAAAAAAGTGAGAGAGGATGTGGAGAACGGGGAACCCTCTTACACTACTCGTGAGAATTCAACCTGGTACAGCCACTTTTGAAAACAATATGGACGTTCTTCAAGATGTTAAACACAGAGCTATCCTGTGACCCAGCAATTGCACTACTGGGTATTTACCCCATAGACACAGAGTAATGAAAAGAAGGGGCACCTGCATCCCAATGTTCATAGCAGCAATGTCCATAATAGCCAAACTGTGGAAGGAGCCAAGATGTCCTTCAGCAGATGAATGGACAAAGAAGATGTGGTTCATCTATACAATGGAATATTACTCAGTCATCAGAAAGGATGAATACCCACTATCTGCACCAAGGTGGATGGACCCGGAGGGCATTATGCTAGTGAAATTAAGCCAGAAGAGAAAGACAATTATCATAAGGTTTCACTCCTATGTGGAATGGAAGAAATATCATAGAGGACATTAGGAGAAGGAAGGGAAAAGTGAAGGGGGGGGAATAAGAGGGGGAGATGAACCAAGAGAGACTATTGACACTGGGAAACAAACTGAAGGTTGCAGAAAGGGAAGGGTAGGGGAATGGGTTATCCTGGTGATGGGTATTGAAGAGGGCAATGTCATAATGAGCACTAGGTGTTATATGCAAACAATGAATCATGGAACACTACATCAAAAACAAATGAACTGTAGGGTGACTAACATAATTTAAAAAAAAAGAGAAAGATATGAAATCCATACACGAAAACTGTCACTATTTCCAAATGATATGAAATCCCGAAAGATTCCACAAAAAAAAAAAAACCTGTTAGAATAAATAAATTCAAGAAAGCTGAAGGATATAAAGTCAATATACAGAGACCTGTTGTCTTTATTTTTTTTCAGATTTTATTTATTTGGCAGGAAGAGAAAAAGCACGAGCAGTGGGAGTGTCAGAAAGAGGGAGAAGCAGACGCTTGCTAAGCGGGGAGCCCAACACGGGGCTTGAACCCAGAACTCTGGGATCATGACCTGAGCTGAAGGCAGAGGCTTCACCTATGGAGCCACCCAGATGACCCAACTTCTTGCATTTCTGTATACTGATGACACATTTTCACAAAGAGAAATTAAAAAAGCAATGCCATTTACAATTGCATAAAAAAAAATTTAGGAATAAAAGTAACCAAGAATGAGAAAGACATAGTACACTCAACACATGGCAGAAAAGAAATGAAAAACATGTGTGTCGAGGGGGGCAGAATGTATGGGTCAAAGATTTGGAAGCAACACAAACTAATGGAAGCATACGCCATGTTCCTTAGTGGAAGAGTTAATTATGTGAACATGTCCATCGTACACAAAGCAATAGAGAGGTGTGATGAAATCCCTATCTGAATTCCAATGGCTTTATTCGAGGAAATAGAAAACAGTCCTCAAACTTGTATGGAATCAGAAAAGACCCAAAATATCCAAAGCAACCTGGAGAAAGAAAGGAGCAATCAACACATTCCTGGATTTCAAGCTAGATTACAAAGCTGTTGTCAACAAAACAGGATGGTACTGGCATAAACACAGACACCAGGTCAGTGGAACAGAACAGAAAGCTCAGAAACTTACCCACACGTAGATGATCCTAACTTATGACACAGCAGCAGAAGATATGCCATGAGGGAAGGACTGTCTCTTCAGTGAGCGGTAACAGGCAAACTGGACACTAAATGCAGAAGAATATAACTGGGCCACTTTCTTACACCACACACAAAATTTTTAATGGATGAATGATTTGAACATAAGACCTGAATCCATAAACCTCCAAGAAGACACAGGTACTAAGTCTCTCGACATTGGTTTTGGCAAAGAGTCTTCAGATCGGACACCAAATGCAAAGGCAACAAAAGCAAAAATAAACAAGTGGAACAACATCAAACTGAAATCTTCCACACGGCAAAAGAAACCATCAAAAACTTAAAAGGCCACTGACCCAATAAGAAAAAAATATCTGCGAATCATATGTGTGAGAAGAGGCTAATATCCAAAATACACACAACACTCATACAAATCAAAACAAAAAAAAAACTGTATAAAAAATGGGGGGAATATGTGAATAGATACTTTCCAAAGATGGCACACAGGTGCCAACAGACAGAAAAAGTTGTTCGACATCACTCATCATCGTCAGGGAAACATCAGTCAAACCCACAATCGGCTATCCCCTCACAACTGTTGGAACAGCAATTGTCCCAGAGACAGACACCAGGTGGGGTCAAGGGTGTGCAGACGAGGAGACACTGTGCACTGTTGGTGGGAATGGAAATTGGTGCAGCCACTGTGACAAACGGTATGGAGGTTCCTGAAAAAATAAATACAACTACCACATGACCCAGTAATGGCTCTACTGAGTATTGATTTGGAGAACACAAAAATACTGCCTCAAAAAGACAGATGCACTCCCACGTTCACTGCAGCATTATTCACAAGAACCAGACATGGAAACACAGACCTTGGGGGCCTTATGCCAAGTAACTCAGACACAGAAAGACCAATACCAGATGCTCTCATGTACATTCCACGTGGAATAAACAAATACTGAACGCATAGATACTGAGAGCAGATTGGTAGGTGCCAGATTCGGGGATGGGGTGGTAGAAACGGGTGAAGGTGTTCAAAGTCTCAATGTTTGAGTGAGAAAATCTGACAGTCATGAAATGTTCTGTCCAGCATGGAGACTAAAACTAACCCCGCAGCATGGGGTATAGGTTTCCCTGCTCTTTGAAAGTACAGGGCTTCTGAGAAACCTTGCACAGCAGAAATGGTGTAAAGAAGGAATGACCATTCATTTACACGGAAAAATTAGACAGTGTGCTCAGACTCCAAGATTCCTTCTCTTTGGCTTTTCTTAGGCCTCCAAGAGGGAAATCCTCATCAGGTCTCTTCCTCTTACTGAAGCTGGGTAATAACATAGTTCTTTCAAGAAATCCCAGTGTCTTACTGTGAACGTTTAAAAAGTGGGGGATACTTGTACTTGAGCATTGCTGAGGGAGGAGATGTGAAAGGTAATCCCAGACACAAACCTCAGCAGATCCACCGGGAAAGGCACCTTCCTCAGCATGCGGAACACGGACTACCTCCTACCCCCCGAGAATCCCTCTCCTTCCCCTCGATCAGGACAAACCACAACAGCTGGAGGCTACCCCAATTTCTCCGTTCTCCTGCACCTAATAGCTAACCGATCAGCAAGTCCTGTGAGCTCCATCTTCAAAATGGACCCAGAATAGGTCTGACCACTCCATCCAAGGCCAGCTGTCTGGTCCACAGTGCCTGAGTTCCTGGAAAAGCTTCATCATTGACCTGCTTTGCCATCTTCAACCCTCTGTCATCTGTTCTCAACACTGTAGCCAGGATGGCCCAGTGAAACAGGGTCTCATGGGGTTATAGCCCTGGAATGGCTTTTTGTCACCCTCTGTCACCTCTCTGAGGTCATGTCCTAAGCTGTCTCCTGTGGCCACAGGGCCTTCTTGATGCTCCTGGACATACCTGGAATTCTCATGCCCCAGAGCCTTTTCACATGCTTTCCCTTCTGTTTCGAATGCACTTGATGTGTGCTCACTCACCTTCTGAGAAGTCTGAATTGGACTGACAGGGACAGAAGATGAGGCTGTGTGTGTTGGATGAGTCTGATGGCCCATATGAAGGTTCTCTGACAGCTCTCCGCCTGTGCCTCCCTTGTCCTCAGCCAGGAACTTGCACACAGCCCTCACCTGTCACAACTCTCACCCAGGAGACCCACAGCCACCCCTGGAGCCCACCCTGCCCACACCCTCCTGCAGAATGTATTCAGCTCTCCTCTGGGACCCCTGTCAGCTTTACCCAGACCTGGAACTCCCCCGTCTCCTGCAAAGCTCCCGGATTCCCCCTCTTCTTCCAAAATCACACTGGCGCAAGGCTTTCATGAGAAAGCTATAACGCTAACTAATGAAAGGTTCACACCTACTTTCCCCTTCTGTTGCCTTTCTCTCCACCTTCTTTCCTACCTGTGAAAACTGTAACATATCAGTGGAACATGAACATGCTCTGAGATCTGAATCTTTCATTGCAGGTTTCTGAGGACTCCTAATGTGATAAGCAACTAGTGTATCCTACAACAGGGTGTTTTACAACTATCATGTATATAATAGTACAGCCCAAATCACTACAATTTTACCTCACTCTTCATGAAGCAGAACACTTTTTCCTTTCTTCTTTTACTTAAATTCCAATTAGTTCACATGCCATGGAATATTCGCTTCAGGGGTAGGATTTAGTGCTTCCTCACCTGCATACAGTACACGGTGCTCATCACAAGTGCCCTCCTTAATACCCCTCACACATTTAACTCTTCCCCCCATGCCCCTGTCCTGCAGCAACACTCAGTTTGTTCTCCAAGTTTGAGTCTATTTCCTTGTTTGCCTCTCTCATCAACCCTCAACTCTGTTCATCTGTTTTCTTTCTGAAATCCCACAAGCGTGGGAGCATAGGATACTTGTCTTCCCTCACTGATTTTGCTTAGCTTATTACACTCTAGATCCATCCACATCCTTGCAAATGGTAAGATTTCGTTCTTTTTGAAGCTGGGTCATATTCCATTATATGTATGTATCCCACATCTGCTTTTTCCATTCATCAGTGCATGGACTTTGGGATTCTCTCCATAGTTTGGCTCCTATGGACCTTGCTGCTATAAACATCATGGTGCATGTACCCCCTTCGAATCTGCATTTTTGTATCCTTTGGGTAAATACCTAGGAGAGCAATTGCTGGATCATGTTGTTGTTCAATGTTTAACTTTTTGAGGAATCCCCACACTGTTTCCCAGACTGGCTGCACCACTTGGCATTCCAACCAACAGGATGGGAGGGTTCCCCTTTAAGCAGAACATTATCTGCAAGCAATGTCATAAGAGGAAACAAAACCTCTGTGAGATGCACCCAGGGTCAGGTAAGCAGTTGCAGAACTCACCCCAAGGCTCCTGACGCCAAGCCCCTTGAAGCCACCAGCATGCCGTTATCCAAAAGAATTCTCAGACTCCCCTTCTTACTCCACCACCAAAGAAACTACAGAGAGAATATGGCACCTCAAAATATCGAGATAATACATTTAGTAAAACTAGAAAGTCAAGCTCAACTTTTAAACAGGAACAGGCCGCTTTGGATAATTTTCAATTTTCCCTCCACCCTAATTTTAACTCTTCTGATGAATAAACTAATGAATGATGAAACATCAACTTTGTCAAATGACATCATCCAAGTCTGTATGAGGTGTAAAAAAGCCACCTAACTCTACATGCTCGTAACTCACCCATACCTTAGGCCCAACTGAATAAACACTGTTAGATGAAGGAACAAATTAGATGTTACAAACAGGCACAGAGTGAATCTCACCTTCCCTTTCTAATAAAAGAGGGTTCCTAGGAAACAGATGGTCAAAATACATTTGTAAGCAGTAAATGGACAGAGAAATTGTGATCCCCTGCAAAGTTCTACCTGCAGGCAAACTAAGTAATTCTTGCACCAAACCGTGAATGCCGACAGCTACTTCAATTTTACTTTGTGGCTCAACTAGAGAAAAGAGAAAAGCCCAGGAGGTTTTGGGATAATGAAAGGTTTTACCTCCAGCCCTGAAATAGGACATTTTGCCAAACATACCTGTGCTTTCTCTGAATAATGGCGTCCTGTGACAAGCTGCCTCGCTGACTCCAATGCCGACGTTCAAAACCTCAGGTGTCTTGGAGCCAGAGCGAGAAACTGTCAGCTGGAGAGAAGAAGGCACCTCTGAACTAAAGCCTGCACACCTGCTTCGATTTCTGGGCAAAGGGGCAACACATACTTGTTGTTTAGCAGTAATTATCTTCATTCTCAATAGACCAATGACCTTGCCTTTTCTGGAAAGCAGACTTACTCTTCTAAAGAAACCCTCAATTCGTCTATTCCCAATGCAACTAGAGTGGAACATTTATTTCTCACTTAAATTGAAAACAACGTTATTGTCGACACTGCCTGAATGAACTTTTAAAAATATTTTAGAGAGAAAGGAAGAGACCTTTATTCAACCCCTAGTCAGGACAGCTGCCTGGGAGACACAATCTTCACCAAGAAGGGAGTGCTCCGGGGAAGGAACATTTGGGGCAGGGTTATATATTTTTTCTGTTTTGTTTTCTGTACAAAGTTACACACCACAATGAGGATCTACTTAGATTCCAGAAAGTGACAGACTTTTTCTTATGTTTTAACTATGTACATGTCAGTATGACTTTAATCTTACGGCAGCCAAAGAGGTTCTTTATTTTTTTTTATCTTTATTTTGACATTTTTGGTTATTGTTTTCTTCTCGAAGCAGATGTACAACATGGGCTTGGGGCAGAAATAGGGCCATGCTTTGAGGTTTTGCCCAGTCATTTTGAGCCGGGTATAATGTTAAAGAATAGCTTCCCTGGGAGCCCATGATCAGGGCCCACAGATGATATAAGATAAAAATTACTTTTATCATTAGAATTACTCATAAATGGAGGAATTTGAGACAAAAGCACCTTTCACAAGAGTACCAAGAAATCAAAATGATGCCCACAGAAGGCTACCAGCTCCATGGTCACCACAGGTAACAGAAGTGTTCACAGTCTCTGGACTCCTGCCCTTCTCCTGCCCAAATCTCTGAAGCACACAGACCACTTAAAATCAGAATTGTAGAAATGCTAGACACCTTAGAGATCTCTGGCACCATTCCCTTAGACTGCAGAAGAAAACACAGTAGCTCGTTGTCAGTAACTAATTTCAACATGAAGTGCCCCCTGGATGCACTACGTTCTTCCTCTGCAAATGCTGACTAATGTAAGTCACAGTCATACCATATAAACACTACGATGGCTGGGAAGTCATCGTAGGTAAGGGAATATTTTAGCCATGTTTATAAGCATTGGCTCACTTTGTAGAAGAGGCTGAGCTGAGTGTTTTTAAATACTATTTCAGACCTGTTTTACAGCACCGTCTGAACATACCAGAGCCAGAATCGACTTAAAAAGATAGTTGGTTTCAGTAACTTTAATACCAGAAAAATATTATACTCTCTATTCCTAAGGATCTTTGAGAATCTTACCCAGAGGTCCTCCACTGAGATAATGATCTTAATGATCACCATGGGCAGAGGTGAAAAGGCCAGCTGAATTCGTTCCAGTTGTCCACATGACAAGAAAATCCTGATACTTGATAGGTTTCCAGATCGAGAAGACCAGAGATAAGAGGGAAATAGTACCTTGTATGGAACAACAAGTGATATGGCGTCAATTTGGGGATCCCACTTAGGTTTCTGACACTAAAATCCTCTGTGACTCATATCATCTGAGTCCCTGTCTAACCATCTGAAAATGTGCCTAAAAATATCTACACCCTAGTTGAGAAGTTTAAGAGGCAGAATGCTACAAAGAGCCAGTATGATGTCTCTCAAGAACAGGTGCTCAGGAAGCCATAATTGCTATTGCGTCTATTTCTTTTCCAGAAAAAGAACACATGTTGAATTCATATTTCTAATAGATGACTCACCAGATGATTTTCAAACCTGAAGGAAGGCCAAGAAGTCGCTCTTGTGTCATATTTCACTCAGATATCATGTTGTTGAACTGGTGAGGACGATACGATAGCAGCGTCATCACTAAGAGTGGGGAGCTTCTAATTTCCATATGGCCATGTTGACCCCCTTAGCTCAGAGCCACCAGAAAGGGCAGCCGGGGAGGGGGCACCGTCATCACTATGAGTGGGGAGCTTCCCATTTCCATATGGCCATACTTACTAAGGAATGTTCCCTATATGTCAATTAGGTCACATTTGTTACCAATGTTTTGTCTGCTTTTTCTGTCAGATATTGAGAAAGGTATATTAAAATCTTCAAACAATGCTGCTCTATTCAATGTGGCATCGGAGAATCTACCAGTGTTAGAAGGCAAGAGAAACAAAAAGTATAAGAATTGAGGGGATAATTGTGTCTATTCACAGATAATACGATTGTGTACATAGAAAATCCAAAACAGTCTATAAATACCCTATTAGAATTAAAAATGCCATTTGTAAGTTTGAGATGGATTGCAGCTTCCCATTGGACAGTTTCTGAAAGAAAACGTAGAACCGGTCAATCTTGGGGTAGGACATAGGGTGCATTAACCATTTAAAAGAATTCAGTGGGACTTCATAAAAATGTGACATTTCTCCTTATCTTATGACCATAAGAAAAAGAAAAAGTGAACCGCAGGCTGCTAAGTAAAGATTTGCAATACACACACTGATAAAGACTTGTCAAGAAAGATTTTCTGCTCATCAACCATAAGAAGTCTATTTATAAACGAATAGGTCACAAAAGATTGACTGATGGCCAATAAGAACAGGAAAGGGTGCTCTACAGTATTATTTTCAGGAACAGCAAGGCCTTTCCTAAAATGAAAACATACACACAAACCAGTATTCCCTAGATGGATGACGTCCTTATTTCTGAGGACAGCTTGAAGAACAGACTAGCATCAACGTAAAGTGATGGAATTCCTGACACTCAGAGGATGGACAATTGACCTCAAACTACAGTACAATTTCTAGGCATCATTCGGTCCTCTGAAGGCAGACAACTACCACACCCCTTCCTACACCACACAGGTTGCTTCCCAACCCCTACCATAAAAGAAGAAGATGAGAAACAGATAGGACTAGTAGGAAATAGCAAAAATCACATGTGGGGATTATCCTGAAACACACTGATCACATAACTAGTGTAAGGAAGTGTAGGGAACTGACAAGGACAGAGACTCAAGAGGTACTTCTTTGGGAAATGCTGTCTGAAATCGTCACACGTTGGTACCTGCTAATGAGGGCTCTGAGCATACCCTAGGGTTTGCTCACAAGGGTCTGCAACACCATCGCTGAGGACTGAAACTCTTCAAGACCTCAAAGCTTGCCTGATTGACTATTGGACTAAGAGATTCCCATGTTCTGAAAACAGATACCAACTCATTGAAAGGTTCACCTGGGCTCTCTCGGAGGCCCTACAAGAAGCTGAACCATTCACTGAAAATCAATTACACACACACACACACACACACACACACACACACACACACACACACACCTGTCATTTCACCAATTACTTAAACATTCAAGGTTCTTCCTACCTTTTCTTTTTCACATTGATATTTATACTCACATGAAATGTCATCATTTCTAATGAACACTGATGTCAAAATAGAGATCCATTGACACAATAGTCACAAAATGGAACTTCCCTGCTGTCATTTTCAATATAGTGTTTTTTAAAGTTCATACATATTTTAGGTTTTTGGTAACTTATACAGGAGAAGATCAGACTTGAAAAAATCTAAATACTGACAATGAGTTTTAAGCCTAGAGAACAAAAATTGTCCAATTTCGTAGATAATAAGGAACCAAACGGAAAGCATGGAAGCCTAAGTCGAATAATCTTACACATATGCATCCTCTATTATTCTACTACTGTGGGGCATGTTTTATTACCACTATACATGCATCAATTGTCTTCACTCTACATGTCAATAATGAATGACTACAGTAGAATGAAATGTCTGGGAACTACTTGGTGGCATCTATAATGAACAATTCAATTTCGATCTTATATTTGGTGAACTTCCACTGTCTGTCCCTTTAGACAATGGACCCTAAACAGAAGGGGGAATGAACCACGAGAGACTATGGACTCTGGGAAACAAACTGAGGGCTTCAGAGGGGAGAGGGGTGGGGGATTGGGATGGGCCAGTGATGGGTATTAAGGAAGGTACATATTGCATGGAGCATTGGGTGTTATATGCAAATAATGAATCACGGAACACTACATCAAAAACTAAGGAAATACTGTATAGTGACTAACATATCATAATAAAAAATTATTATTAGAAAAAATTAAAGGTAAAAAAAACCAATACAGCTTTTCTGTTTCAAGAACAATCACAATTGAGAAAAAACTAACTTCCAATCCCTAAAGCAAAACACAGATCAAGTTCCATTTCACTCCCATTTATTCACATTCTCTATGGGTTCTAAGCTATTTCCCTACCTCCTTTCCTGCTGAGCAGGGAGCCGGGCTCGATCCCAGAACCCTGGGATCATAACCTGAGCCAAAGGCACATGCTTAACTGGCTGAGCCAGCCAGGAGCCCCAGCCATGTTTTTCTTAAGCAAAAGGACACTTTCTCACGATGCCTTCACATGACTTCACATGGTACCAGAGATCTGCATTTGCCTCTAGAGAGGTTGCAGATGAAGGCAATGCAAACTCTCACAGTGGTTTATCAAATACAATGACCTGCCTGGTGACAGTGAAACTCTTATGAGCCCATGAGAGGGTGCTGTGACACTCAGCTGTGGCTGGGCTGGCACAGAGAACCAAATCATTTCCCTCCTGATGTCTGTGAGGAACAGATGCCCCCTGTGAATGAGACCCTGCCACTGAGCTGTCCAGAGATGGCCATCCTCACGGAGGATGAGGATAAGAGACAATCCTGAGAGACCTCATCTGTCTCTCTTATCTTTTCATATTTTTGACAGTGGACAAATCACTGCCTAGGAGTCCCCAACTACCTTATTCTCATCTGTGAATGACCAAGAGGTTTTACAAAACACTTAAGATTTTGACCTCACAAATGCCCACAAACACTTACCATAGGGATTCAACATTAAGCAAAGATACTGTTCCTTGGAAGAGAGGTCCTGCCCACTGTTGTTTCTCACTTATATGCTCATCTTCCTTACCTCATGGTAACATAACCACCTTGATTCCTGCTTCCGTCTTCAGGAAGGCTGATGTGACTTGAAGGGCATTACCCTGACATCATTCTTTCTTAGCAATAAGATGTGGACATTTCCCTAGTCCTACACACCCAAAGTTGAATCGGAATCAGGATTGAGGAGGCTGATGAGAGTTGAAGGTGTTTTCCTGTACACGGTGGTTTATTACCAAGAAGGATGGGTCAGAGTCCCCGAAATTCCAGAGCTTTTTCATTCATGCTTCCTACTTGTGAAAGATGATGTACATTGGTCTTTCCCTGTATAGTGTGGTGACTCAGAGAAAAGTGCTTAGCCCTTTTGTCACACTTCCACGACCACTTTGGGGCTGGCTTCCATATTCACTAATTATGATGTTAGGGCTAAGAGGGTTCCTGTACACTGTTATTTCTTACAGATAAGTCTATGGCATTTTTGTTACATTGCCAGAACTACTTAGCGCAGGGCTTGCCGGCCTCCTGGGGACTAACCCTAAACTTAGGTCAGCCCCTGAGGGGCCCCTCCCAAGGGGCCTGGCGCCACAACGCCGGGGATTGGGGACCCCCGAGCCCAGCGCCGGAGTCACCCTGCCGCCCCGCAGCAACCCGGGCTGCTAGGGGCGCCGCCAGTCTTTCAGGGCGAGAGAACGAGCAGGGCCCTCCAAGGCCCCGGCGACCTTCGAAGGCCCCCCCGCGAAAAAACGCTTGGGCCCACACTCCCTCTCGCCAGCGCCCTCACCTCGGCCTGCCCCTCCGTGTGCCGCAGAGCTGGCGGAATGGGCCTGCTGGACTCCTGGGGGCGAACACTTATCCTACGTCGGCCCATAGGGGCCCCTCCCAAGGAGCCTGGCACCGCAATGCTGGGGATTTGGGACCCCCGAGCCCCAGTGCTGAACTCACTCTGCCACCCTGCACGCACCCAGGGCGCTAGGGGCATTGCCAGTCATTCAGGAAGGGAGAACAGGCAGGGCCTTCCAATCCCCCTGCGACCTTCGAAGGCCCCCCACGCAAAAACTCTGGCTCCCACGCTCCTGCTCACCAGCGCCCTAACCTCGGCCCACCCCTCCGCTCGCTGCAGAGCTGGCAGATCGGGCCTGCAAGCTTCCTGGGGGCTAACCCTATCCCTAGGTCGCCCCCGAGGGGCCCCTCCAAGTGGCCTAGTGCCGCATGCCACGGATTGGGGACCCCCAAGTCCCAGCGCTGGATGCACCCTGCCGCCCCACCACCACATGGGGCGCTAGGGGCGTCACCAGTCCTTCAGGGCCACAGAACGGGCAGGACCCTCCGAGCCACATGCGACCTTCAAAGGCACCGCGAGCCAAAGCCAAAATGCTCTGGCCCACACTCCCGCTCGCCAGCTACCTCACCTGGGCCCACACCTCCATTCACCGCACATGGGCGGATTGAGCCTGTCGGCATTCTGGGGGCTAACCCTAATGCTAGGTCGGCCACCGAGGGGCCTCTCACAAGGGGCCTGGCGCATCAATGCCAGGGATTGGGGACACTGAGCCCCAGCACCTCACTCACCCTGCTGCCACGTCGCCAACCGGTCTGCTAGGGGCGCCGCCGGTCATTCAGGGCGGGAGTATGGGCAGGTCCCTCCGAGGCCCCGGCGACCTCCGAAGGCCCCCCACGCCAAAACTCTGGGGCCCACACTCCCACTCACCATCATCCTCACCTCGGCCCGATCATCCGCTTGTGGCACAGCAGGCGGATCCGGCCTGCTGGCCAACTGGGTTCTAACACTAAGCCTAGCCCCTAACCCCTAACCCTAACCCAAAACCCTAACCCTTACCCTAACCCTACCCTAACCCTAACTCTAACCCTAAACCTAAACCTTAAACCTTAAACCCTAACCCTAACGGCTAACCCCAAACCCCAAACACTAACCCTAAACCCTAAACCTACCCCGACCCGTACCCTACCCCCAACCCTACACCTAACCCTACCCTTTCAGCTAACCCTACCCCTAACCCGTACCCTAACCCATACCCTAACCCATAAGCTAACACGTACCCTATCCCTAACCCGGACCCTAACCCAACCCTAACCCATACCTAACCCTAACCAGTACCCTAACCAGTACCCTAACCCATACCCTAACCCTATCCCTAACCTGTTCTCTAACTCGTATCCTAACTCTAACCCTAAACCGTAATCAACCCGTACCGTAACCCTAACCCGAACCCTAACCCTAAACCGTACCCTAAACCGTACCCTAACCCGTATGCTAACCCGTACCCTAAGCCGTACCCTAACCCATACACTAAACCATACCTAACACGTACCCTAACCAGTACTCTAACCCTTACCCGTACCCTAACCTTAACCTGAACTCCAACGCTAACCCTAAACCCAAACGCTAAACCCTAACCCGTACCCTAAACTTTAATCCGTACCCTAACCCATAACCCCTAACATGTAACCCCTAAAGCCAACCCCAACCCGTACCCACACCTTACCCTAACCCTAAACCCTACCCTCACCGTACCCTAAACGTAACCCAACCCTAACCCTAACCCGTACCCTAATCCGTACCCTAACCCTAGGGATTGGGTACACCTGAGCCCCACCACGGGACACAGCCTGCCACCCCTCAGGAAACCATGCCCCTTAGGGTGCCGAGGAGCATCCGGTGCAGGAGAACTGGTAGGGCCCACCTGAGCCCCCAGCGATCCTCAGCGGCCCCCTACACCCCAACCCTGATGCCCATGCTCATCCCGCCCCATGCCTTCCCTTCAGCCTGCCACCGAGCTCGTCGCAGAGCCGGCAGATCAGGCCTGCCGGGTTCCTGGGGTGTAGCCCTGACCCTAGGTCGGCTGGGGAGGGCCCCTCCACTGGGGCCCGGGGCCGCAGGCCTGGGGTCTGGGGACACCTGAGCCCCACTGCAGGACAAAGCCTGCCACCCCGCAGGAAACCGTGCCCCTTGGGGCTCTATGGAGCATACAGGGCTCGAGAACTTGGGGAGGCCCCTGGAGCCCATCCCCAACTTTGGCAGCCCCCGTGCTCCAACCCTGAGGCCCATGCTCACCCTCCCCCATGGCCTCATCTCAGCCCTCCATGGAGCTCGCCGCACAGCCTGCAGATTGGCCCTGCCGGGCTCCTGGACCCTAACCCTTACCCTAGGTTGGCCACAGAGGGGCCCGTCCCCAGGGTCCTGGCACCCCACTCTGGGGGATTGGGGAAATCCAAGCCCCACCGTTGGACTCAGCCTGCAGCCAACAGGAAACTGTACCGTTTTGGGGCACAACAGAGCATTCAGGGCAAGAGAATTGGGGCACCCCCTGAGAGCCCCTGCTGGTGAACTCCGACCTTTGTGGGCCCTTCCGGATGAAACCCCAAGGCTCACATTCACCCGCCCTTGTGCCCTCATCTCAGTCAGACTGGAAGTTCTCTGAGCATTGGGCAGTTCGGACCTGCTGTCTCTGGAGGCCTAACCTAACCCTGGGTCTTCTGCTGAGGGTCCCCTCCCCGTTTGCCTGCCTCCAAGGTACCAGGCATTGGGCTCACCTCTGCACGACTAGAGGACTCAGCCTGCCCCACAGCAGGAAACTGTCCGTTTGTGGCTGCAGCAAGGATTCATAGCAGGAACATCGGAGGGCCCCCCTCAGCCCATCCCAGGCAACCCCCACTTTCAGAGATCTCCCTGGATCCAATTAGTAGCTTCACACTGAACTTAAAAATTACTCTCCACAAAGATCTTTTGAAATTCTCCACAATTTCAACCGATTTCATCATCCAGCTTCAGTGCCTTACCCAGCTTTAGGTCTTGAGATGGATTAAAATGGGAAGTCATTTCACTGATGACGATGTACTGGTGACCAAAAGATACATGCATAAATGCTTCATATCACTTGGCTTCAGGGAAATGCAAATCTAAACCCCTATAGATGCCATATCACACAAGGCCAAATATCTAAAAATAAGAAGACATGAAACTATACATGTAGGAGAGGATGTGGAGAAACGGGAACCCTCTTACAGCCCTGTGCGAATGCAGTCTGGTACACGCACTCTTGAAAATGGTACAGAGTTTCCTCAAGAAGTTATAAATAAAGCTACCCTATGTCCCAGCAATTGCACTACTGGGTATTTACCCCAAAGAGACAGAGGTAGTGAAGATGGGACACATGCACCCCAGTGTTCATAACAGCAATATCCATAATAGACAAAGATGAATGGATAAAGAAGATGTGGATCGTATATATAATGGAATATTACTCAGTCATCAGAAAGGATGAATACTTACCATCACACCGACCTGGGTGGAGCTGGAGGGTATTATGCTGAGTGGAATAAGCAAATGAAAGAAAGGCAATGATCATATGCTTTCACTCCTATGTGGAATATCAGAAAATGGGAAGAAGACCATAGGGGAAGGGAGGGAAAATAGAATGGAAGTCATCAGAGAGGGAGAAAACCCATGATAGACTCTTCACTATCGCCACACACTGATGATTGCTGGAGGAGAAGTTGGGGGGGGGTTCCCTGACTGCTATTCGAGTCCTCTGTCTTTCTTGGTGATCTCTAGCTAAGTTTGTCGTTTTGATTTATCTTCCAAAAAAGGCAGCCTCATTTTCATTGTTTTTTTTTTTTTGGTCTTTTTAGTCTCTCATTGATTTATTTATGCATTCCTTTTTGTTATTTCCTTATTTTTACTAATTTGGGGCTTTGTTTGTTGTTTTTATTTTCTACTTCTTTTACCATAAATAACAGGTTGTTTATTGGAGCATTCTCATGGATTGATGAAGACTGAATTTCTATGAATGTCCCCCATAGAGCTACTTTTGCTGCATTCATAAGTTTTTGTAGGTTGTCTTTTTCATCAGTGATCAAGGTACTTCTAAAAAATTTTTTTTGATTTCTTCTTTGACTGTTGGTTGTTCTGTAGCATGTTGTTAAATCTCCACATATTTTTAAGATTATTTAAGTATCTGAAAGAGAGTGAGTCAGCGGGAGAGGAACACAAGCAGGGGGTAGAGAGGAGAAGCAGGCTCCACTGAGCAAGGACCTGATTGGCTGATCATCCAGGATCCTGGGATCGACCTGAGCTGAAGGCAGATCCAAGAACTGAGTCACCGATGTCTCCCCAATCTCCAATCTATTTTTGACTGTCCCATTTTTTTCTTTTTGAGACTGATTGTCTAGTTTCATATCATTGTGGATGGCAAGATTTGAAGCAGAAGGTGAAGAGAGCATTCAGATGAAAGGTTTGTTTCCGAGGGTTTCTGAGGGCAGACCCATGAGTTCCGTGGGACGAGGAAGGTTTTGAGACGGGGGTGGGGGTAACCCTTCTTAGAATTACTGACTACTACCATTAAGGCTGTGTGCCTGTTCACACCATAGTCCTGATGGACTTGTACTTTAGAAATTTTCTAGGAGGTGTAGGCATAGCCTTCTCTTAAAAGAAAGGTGCCATGTGGGTTCTTGGATGCCCCAGGTCAGCAACCAGGATGTATGGTATTGTGGGGATCAGAACCAGGCTTTCTGGGAAGTGACAGAAATAGGGTATGGTGAGCTCCATGACCATAGGTAGTCCCGAGTGACCCACTGGGTGTTGGGTTCTGTGGATCTGTCTCATCAGGTGTGTGGAATTCAGGGACACCCTCCTTTCTGTGGATGTGTGGGAGACAGGTAGACATCAGTCTGGCCAGGCACGAGGGTGGCACTGGACCACCAACAGAGGTGCAGCGTGTGGGGGAGCCACTGCTTGGTTTCTCACAGCAGACCAGGGTCTGTGTCGTGATTCCTAGCAGCTGCAAGGGAGAGGGCTGGGTGGTGCACACTTCCTAGACTTGTGTCAGGACTAGTCTGGAGCCCACTGAAGTCAGCCACACCTGGCACAGAAGGCACCTTGCTCAGTGTAGCGGCACTGCTCCCATGGCACTTGGCCGCTCCATGCTGCCAACTCCTGCTTTTCATCATCATCTTCAAGGTCGTGCTCTGCCCCATGGCCTCTGGGGGTGGCCTGTCCTCCATCTGGCCCTCGTCCCTGGTGCCTGTGCAGTCCAATGCCAGGGTAGCCTCTCGAGACAAACAGCTGGCCCTGATGGAACACTTCCATGGATCTCTGTGATGCGAGGATGATGTGCCCTGCCCTGGAAGGGGCTGCAGGTCCCCAATCAGGAGAACCATGTCTCCCTTTTCAGCATGGCCTGCCCTCCCTCAGTCTCCAGGGAAGTCTCCTCCACTTCCTGAGTGACAGCCTGAACTTAAAAATGAATGTTATTTTACATATCTCTATGCCTTAGTTCATTCATGGCATGTCTTTCAACCCCTTAGTGGTTTTTTTTTTTTTTTTAGCAGTTCTGAAGGGCTGTCTGCTCAAGGAGGGGATGACCTGGGTGGCTGTCCCTCCTCATCTCTCCCCAGATGTCTTGAGCCCTGGGGCCAGCTGTCCCACTGAGGATTGAGGGGACCCCAGCCCATCTGAGCCCAGGCTGTGTCACGCTGTGTAGACATGTGTCGGAGCTGGGCAGCTGGGCCAGGGGAGGCAGTGTCTTCCTCATTCCTTCCCTCCTTCCTCCCAGAGGTAGCTCAGAGAGCCTTCAACCCCTGCATCTCCAGATCCCTTGACCTATGCCTCCTGTGTTCAGCTGGTGACCTTGAGTTTCCGCATGGATCTACCTCCGCATCCCTTCCCGAAGCAGTTCCTGGATCAGGGAGGGGTCGGACCCTTGTCTGTTTTGGTCTTCTTCCTGTCCGCACCAAGCCACCCACCTGTATCTTCTTTCCATGTATGTGCTTGGAAGCAAGCCCATCCACAGGAACCTATTAGGCAAATGGATCCAGGCAATGAACATTGAAGTAGATATCCAGGATCCATAATAAACCTGCTCTGAAACCAGTCCCAAAGTCTGTGACTCTCTCACACGAAACAGAAACAATAATAGCTTTCTGACGAAGTGACATGTGTCTCTACTTCCAATCTTGAATGAGCAGATGCTGAGCCTGGCAGAAAAACCATGGCTCCCGTCGGCTGAGATCCACAGTAAGAACTCAGTGAATCTGAATTCGAGGCATGAGAGGATAATTATTGTAGAGTGAATCCTCCCAAGTAGGGCTTATGCACATTGCAGGAAAGCTTTTTCAAAGAGGTTCCTGAAAAGAAAATCTTTTAAAAATTTATTTTAATTCCAGTAGAGCTAACATACAGTGTTACATTCGTTCAGGTGTACAAAGAGTGATTCATAATTCTATATATTACTCAGTGGTCATCAAGAAAAGTGTCCTCTTTACTGCTTCATCTTTTCACTCATCCCTCTATCCACCTCCTCTCTGGTACCATCCTTTGTTCTCTTGTTAAGAGTTTGTATTTTGGTGTCTCCTTTTTTCTTTTTATTTATTTATTTTTGTTTGTTTCTTAAATTCCCATAAGAGTGACATCGTATGGGATTTGTCTTTCTCTGACTGACTGATTTTCAGTTAGATATATACTCTAGCTCCATCCATGTGGCTGCAAATGGCAAGGTTTCATTCTTTTTCAGCCGAGTAATACTCCATTGTGTGTGTGTGTGTGTGTGTGTGTTTGTCAGTGTGTCGTGTGTGTGAATACACACATCTATCATCTCATTTGTCAATTTTTCTACAGACACTTGGGTTGCTTCCATATTGTGATATTGTAAATAATGGTGCAAGAAACATAGGGTCACGTATCCTTTTTAAGTTACTGTTTTCCTAGTCTTTGGGGAAATACCAGTAGAGTGATTGTTGGATCGTAGGGTAGTTCTATATTAATATTTGAGGAAACTTCATACTGTTTTCCACGTGGCCACCACAGTTTGCATTCCCACCCACAGTTCGCGAGGATTCCCCTTATCCACATCCTCCCAACACCGCTCTTTGTTGTGCTTTTGATGTTAGCCATTCTGACAGGTTTGAGGTAATACCTCATTGTCCTTTGATTTACATTTTCCTGATGATGGTGATGGTGAACATCTTTTCACGGGACTGTTGGCCATTTGTATTTCTTCTTTGAGAAATGTCTGTCCATGTCTTCTGCCTATTTTTTAACTGGATTATTGTTTTTTTGGTCGATAGTATCAGTTCTATATGTTTTGGACACTATCCCTTTATTGTATGATCATTGCAAATATTCTCTCCTTTGAGTAGGTTGTCTTATTATTTTTACGTTTTCATTGTTCTTCTGTCATGTGGAAACTTTATTTTGCTGTATTCCCAATAGTTTATTTTTCCTTTTCATTTCCTTTCGCCCTCAGGAGGCAGGCGAGCAGTATGATGGTCCATGTCAAGAAGTTACTGTCTTCCCTCCTGTAGGATTTTTGGATTCAGGTCTCATATTGAGGTCTTGAACGTGTTTTGTGTTTTTGTCTGTATTGTGTAAGAAAGCAGTCTAATTCATTCGCTGTGAGCTGTCAGTTTTCCCCAACACCATTTGTTGGAACTGCCTTTCCTTTGATATCGTTGCATGCTTTGTGGAAGATTCATGGACCACATAATTGTGGGTTTCTGTCTGAACTTGTATCTGTTCCTTTGGTCGCTGTGTCTATTTTTGTGCCGTACTCATCTTGTTAGGATGCGACTGCAGCTTTGTAGTATAACCTGAAATCTGAAATTGTGAGTCCTCCAGCTTTGTTTTTTCTTTTCCACATTGCACTGGCTGTTCAGTATCTTTATGGTTCCATAGAAATGTTTAGGATTGTTTATTCGAGGTCTTTTTTATTCTTTAATTTAAATTCAATTAGCCAACTTCACAGTACACATTAGTTTCAGATGTAGTCTTCAATAAATTATCAGTCGTGGTAACACCCAGTGCTCATTGTATCGTGTGGCCTCCCTTAATGCCACTCACCCAGTTA
>NW_024425675.1:271183-274584 GCF_017311325.1 Ursus maritimus
CCCCAAAAAACAAATAATCCAGTTAAAAAATAGGCAGAAGACATGGACAGACATTTCTCCAAAGAAGAAATACAAATGGCCACCAGTCCCGTGAAAAGATGTTCACCATCACCCATCATCAGGAAAATGTAAATCCAAAGGACAATGAGGTATTACCTCAAACCTGTCAGAATGGCTAACATCAAAAGCACAACAAAGAGCAGGTGTTGGGAGGATGTGTGTAAAGGGGAATCCTCGCGAACTGTGGGTGGGAATGCAATATGTGGTGGCCACTGTGGAAAACAGTGTGAAGTTTCCTCAAATTATTGAATATAGAACTACCCTACGATCCAACAATCACTCTACTGGTATTTCCCCAAAGACTAGGAAAACAGTAACTTAAAAGGATACGTGCACCCCTATGTTTCTTGCACCATTATTTACAATATCACAATATGGAAGCAACCCAAGTGTCTGTAGAAAAATTGACAAATGAGATGATAGATGTGTGTATTCACACACACGCACACGCACAAAGACACACACACACACACACACACACACACACACACACAATGGAGTATTACTCGGCTTGAAAAAGAATGAAACCTTGCCATTTGCAGCCACATGGATGGAGCTAGAGAGTATTATCCTAACTGAAATCAGTCAGTCAGAGAAAGACAAATCCCATACGATGTCACTCTTATGGGGAATTTAAGAAACAAACAAAAATAAATAAATAAAAGAGAAAAAGGAGACACACCAAAATACAAACTCTTAACAAGAGAGAACAAACGGATGGTTACCAGAGAGGAGGTGGATAGAGGATGGGGTGAAATAGTGAAGAGATTAAGAGGACACTTTTCTTGATGACCACTGAGGTAATATATAGAATACTGAATCACTCTATTGTACACCTGAAACGAATGAACACTGTATGTTAGCTCTACTGGAATTAAAATAAATTTTTAAAAGATTTTTCTTTCAGGAACCTCTTTGAAAAAGCTTTTCCTGTGCAATGTGCATAAGCCCTACTTGGGAGGATTCACTCTACAATAATTATTCACTCTATGCCTCGAATTCAGATTTCACTGAGTTCTTACTGTGGATCCCAGCCCACGGGAGCCATGGTCCTTTTCTGTCCAGGCTCAGCCCCTATCATTCAAGATTGGAAGTAGAGACACATGTCACTTCACAGTCAGAAAGCTATTATTGTTTCTGTTTCAGTGTGAGAGAGTCACAGACTTTGGGACAGGTTTCAGAGCAGGTTTTATGGATCCTGGATCTCTACTTCAATGTTCATGTGTCATTTGGCTAATAGGTTCCCTGTGGAGGGCTTGCTTCCAAGCACATACATGGAAAGATGCAAAGGTGGAGTGGCTTGGTGCGGGACAGGAAGAAGACCAAAAACAGACAAGGGGTCCGCCCCTCCTGATCCAGGAACCTGATCGGGAGAGAATGCGGAGGAGAATCCATCAGAGAAACTCCAAGGTCACCAGCTGAACACAGGAGGCATAGGTCAAGGGATCTGGAGATGCAGGGGTTGAAGGCTGCTCTGAGCTACCTCTGGGAGGGAAGGGAGGGGAAGGAATGAGGGAGACACTGCCTGCCCCTGGCCCATGCCAGCTGCCCACCGCTCCACATAGCACACAGCTGACACAGCCTGGGCTCAGGATGGCTGGCTCGGGTCCCCTCATCCTCGAGTGGGACAGCTGGCCCCAGGGCTCAGAGACAGCTGAGGGAGATGAGAGGGCTGCACCCCAAGGTCATCCCTCCTGTGAGCAGACAGCCCTTCAGAATATCTAAAAAAAAAAAAAAAACCCATAACAGGGTTAGAGAAGGAACATGCCATGAATGAACTAAGGCATAGAGATATGTAAAATAACATTCATTTTTAAGTTCAGAGCTGTCAGCTCAGGAAGTGGGGAGAGCTTCCCTGAAGAAGACTGAGGGGAGGGCAGGCCATGCTGAAAAGGGAGACATGGTTCTCCTGATTGGGGACCTGCAGCCCCCTTCCAGGGCAGGCGCATCATCCTCGCATCACAAGAGATCCATGGAAGTGTTCCATCAGGGCCAGCTGTTTGTCTCGAGAAGGCTACCCTGGCATTGGACTGCACAGAGCACCAGGGACGAGGGCCAGATGGAGGACAGACAATACCCCAGAGGCCATGGGGCAAGAGCAGAGGCACATGACCTTGAAGATGATGATGAAAAGCAGGAGTTGGCAGCATGGAGCTGGCCCAAAAGTGCCATGGGAGCAGTGCCCACAGCTACACAGACTGGGTGCCTTCTGTGCCAGGTATGGCTGACTTCAGTGGGCTCCAGACTAGTCCTGAACACAAGTCTAGGAAGTGTGCACCACCCCAGACCCTCTCCCCTTGCAGCTGCTAGGAATCACAGACACAGACCCTGGTCTGCTTTCGTGGAAACCAAGCAGTGGCTCCCCCGCACGTTGCACCTCTGTTGGTGGTCCAGTGCCACCCTCGTGCCTGGCCAGATCTGATGTCTACCTGTCTCCCCACACATCCACAGAGAGGAGGGTGTCCCTGAATTCCACAACACCTGATGAGACAGATCCACAGAACCCAACACCCAGTGGGTCACTCGGGACATAACCTATGGTCATGGAGCTCACCATACCCTATTTCTGTCACTTCCCTATGAAAGCCTGGTTCTGATCCCCCACAATACCATACATCCTGGTTGCTGACCTGGGGCCATCCAAGAACCCACATGGCACCTTTCTTTAAGAGAAGGCTATGCCTACACCTCCTAGAAAATGTTTCTAACGAAGTACAAGTCCATCAGGACTATGGTGTGAACGGTAGCACACAGCCTTAATGGTAGTAGTCAGTAATTCTAAGAAGGGTTAACCCCACCCCTCGTCTCACAAAACCTTCCTCTGTCCCCACGGAACTCATGGGCTGCCCTCAGAAATCCCTCCAGGAAACAAACCTTTCATCTGAATGCTCTCTTCACCTTCTGCTTCAAATCTTGACCATCCACAATGATATGAAACTAGACATCAGTCTCAAGAAAAAAATGGGACAGTCAAAAATAGGTGGAGATTGGGGGGCATCGGTGACTCAGTTGTTAAGGATCTGCCTTCAGCTCAGGTCCTGATCCCAGGATCCTTGGATCGAGTCCCGAATCAGGATCCTTGCTCAGAGGGAAGCCCGCTTCTCCCTCTCTGACCCCCCTGCTTGTGTTCCCTCTCTCGCTGACTCACTCTCTTTCAGATACTTAAATAATCTTAAAAAATATGTGGAGATTTAACAACATGCTACGGAACAACCAACAGTCAAAGAAGAAATAAAAAAAAATTTTTAGAAGTACCTTGATACTGATGAAAAAGACAACCTACTAAAACTTATGGAATGCAGCAAAAGTAGCTCTATGGGGACATTCATAGAAATTCAGTT
>NW_024425675.1:274594-325021 GCF_017311325.1 Ursus maritimus
AAAAAAAAAAAAAACACTAATGGGGTTGAAAGACATGCCATGAATGAACTAAGGCATAGAGATATGTAAAATAACATTCATTTTTAAGTTCAGAGCTGTCAGCTCAGGAAGTGGGGAGAGCTTCCCTGACGAAGACTGAGGGGAGGGCAGGCCATGCTGAAAAGGGAGACATGGTTCTCCTGATTGGGGACCTGCAGCCCCCTTCCAGGGCAGGCGCATCATCCTCGCATCACAAGAGATCCATGGAAGTGTTCCATCAGGGCCAGCTGTTTGTCTCGAGAAGGCTACCCTGGCATTGGACTGCACAGAGCACCAGGGACGAGGGCCAGATGGAGGACAGACAATACCCCAGAGGCCATGGGGCAAGAGCAGAGGCACATGACCTTGAAGATGATGATGAAAAGCAGGAGTTGGCAGCATGGAGCTGGCCCAAAAGTGCCATGGGAGCAGTGCCCACAGCTACACAGACTGGGTGCCTTCTGTGCCAGGTATGGCTGACTTCAGTGGGCTCCAGACTAGTCCTGAACACAAGTCTAGGAAGTGTGCACCACCCCAGACCCTCTCCCCTTGCAGCTGCTAGGAATCACAGACACAGACCCTGGTCTGCTTTCGTGGAAACCAAGCAGTGGCTCCCCCGCACGTTGCACCTCTGTTGGTGGTCCAGTGCCACCCTCGTGCCTGGCCAGATCTGATGTCTACCTGTCTCCCCACACATCCACAGAGAGGAGGGTGTCCCTGAATTCCACAACACCTGATGAGACAGATCCACAGAACCCAACACCCAGTGGGTCACTCGGGACATAACCTATGGTCATGGAGCTCACCATACCCTATTTCTGTCACTTCCCTATGAAAGCCTGGTTCTGATCCCCCACAATACCATACATCCTGGTTGCTGACCTGGGGCCATCCAAGAACCCACATGGCACCTTTCTTTAAGAGAAGGCTATGCCTACACCTCCTAGAAAATGTTTCTAACGAAGTACAAGTCCATCAGGACTATGGTGTGAACGGTAGCACACAGCCTTAATGGTAGTAGTCAGTAATTCTAAGAAGGGTTAACCCCACCCCTCGTCTCACAAAACCTTCCTCTGTCCCCACGGAACTCATGGGCTGCCCTCAGAAATCCCTCCAGGAAACAAACCTTTCATCTGAATGCTCTCTTCACCTTCTGCTTCAAATCTTGACCATCCACAATGATATGAAACTAGACATCAGTCTCAAGAAAAAAATGGGACAGTCAAAAATAGGTGGAGATTGGGGGGCATCGGTGACTCAGTTGTTAAGGATCTGCCTTCAGCTCAGGTCCTGATCCCAGGATCCTTGGATCGAGTCCCGAATCAGGATCCTTGCTCAGAGGGAAGCCCGCTTCTCCCTCTCTGACCCCCCTGCTTGTGTTCCCTCTCTCGCTGACTCACTCTCTTTCAGATACTTAAATAATCTTAAAAAATATGTGGAGATTTAACAACATGCTACGGAACAACCAACAGTCAAAGAAGAAATAAAAAAAAATTTTTAGAAGTACCTTGATACTGATGAAAAAGACAACCTACTAAAACTTATGGAATGCAGCAAAAGTAGCTCTATGGGGACATTCATAGAAATTCAGTTCTTCATCAATCCATGAGAATGCTCTCCAATAAACAACCTGACTTATGTGGTAAAGAAGTAGAAAATAAAACAACAAACAAAGCCCCAAATTAGTAAAAATAAGGATCAAAATCAAAAGAACCCTTCAACCTTGGATACAACAACTTCTTGCAAGCCATGTCTCTAAAGGCAAAGGAAATAAAAACAAAAATGAACTATTGGCACTTCATCAAGATAAAAAGCTTCTGCACGGCAAAGCAAACGATCAACAAAACAAAAAGGCAACTTATGGAAACGAGAAGATATCTGCAAATGATATTACAGATAAAGGGCTGGTATCCAAGATCTATAAGGAACTCCTCAAACTTGACACCCAAAAAATGGGCAGAAGACACAAAGAGATACTTCTCCAGAGAAGACATACAAATGGCCAACAGACACATGAAAAAATGCTCCACATCACTTGCCATCAGGCAAATACAAATCAAAACAACAATGAGATACCACCTTACACCAGTTAGAATGGTTAAAATTAACAAGGCAGGGGGCACGTGGGTGGCACAGCAGTTAAGCGTCTGCCTTCGGCTCAGTGCGTGATCCTGGCATTATGGGATCGAGCCCCACATCAGGCTCCTCTGCAAGAGCATTCTCCTTCGTCTCCCACTCCCCCTGCTTTTGTTCCCTCTCTCGCTGGCTGTCTCAATCGCTGTGGAATAAATTAATAAAATCTTGAAAAAAATTAACAAGACAGGAAATAAAAAAAAGTCAGAGAGGATGTGGAGAAAGGGGAACACTCTTACACTACTCGTGAGAATTCAAGCTGGTACAGCCACTTTTGAAAACAATATGGAGGTCCCTCAAGACGTTAAACAGAGCTATCCTACGACCCACCAATTGCACTACTGGGTATTTACCCCATAGACACAGAGTAATGAAAAGAAGGGGCACCTGTATCCCAATGTTCATAGCAGCGATGTCCATAATAGCCAAACTGTGGAAGGAGCCAAGATATCCTTCAGCAGTTGAATGGACAAAGAAGATGTGGTTCATCTATACAATGGAATATTACTCAGTCATCAGAAAGGATGAATACCCACCATTTGCACCAACGTGGATGTACCAGGAGGGTATTATGCTAAGTGAAATTAAGTCAAGCAGAGAAGGACAATTATCATATGGTTTCACTCCTATGTGGAAAGGAAAGAATAGCATGGAGGACATTAGGAGAAGGAAGGGAAAAGTGAAGGGGGGGAATGAGAGGGGGAGATGAACCATGAGAGACTATTGACACTGGGAAACAAACTGACGGTTGCAGAAAGGGAGGGGTAGGGGAATGGGTTATCGTGGTGATGGGTATTGAAGAGGGCACATGTACTAATGAGCACTAGGTGTTATATGCAAACAATGAATCATGGAACACTACATCAAAAACAACTGAACTACTGTAGGGTGACTAACATAATTTTTTTTAAAAAAGAGAAAGATATGAAATCCATACAGGAAAACTGTCACTATTTGCAAATGACATGAAATCCTGGACGATTCTACACACACACACACACACACAAAAAAAACTGTTAGAATAAACAAATTCAAGAAAGCTGCAGGATATAAAGTCAATATACAGAGACCTGTTGTCTTTATTTTTTTTCAGATTTTATTTATTTATTTGACAGGAAGAGAAAAAGCACGAGCAGGTGGAGTGTCAGAAAGATGGAGAAGCAGACCCTCGTTAAGCGGGGAGCCCAACACAGGGCTCGATCCCAGAACTCTGGGATCATGACCTGAGCTGAAGGCACACGTTTCACCTATGGAGCCACCCAGATGACCGAACTTGTTGCATTTCTGTATACTGATGACACACTTCCCCAAAGAGAAATTAAAAGAACCAATGCCATTTACAATTGCATCAAAAAAATCTAGGAATAAAAGTACCAAAAATGAGAAAGACATAGTACACTAAACACATGGCAGAAAACAAATGAAAAACATGTGTGTCAAGGGGGGCAGAATGTATGGGTCAACGATTTGGAAGGCAACACAAACAAATGGAAGCATATGCCATGCTCCTTAACTGGAAGAGTTAATTATGTGAACATGTCCATCGTACCCAAAGCAATCGACAGATGGGATGAAATCCCCATCTGAATTCCAGTGGCATTATTCGAGGAAATAGAAAACAGTCCTCAAACTTGTATGGAATCACAAAAGACCCCAAATACCCAAAGCAACCTGGAGAAAGAAAGGTGCAGTCAACACACTCCTGGATTTCAAGCTAGATTACAAAGCTGTTGTCATCAAAACAGGGTGGTACTGGCAGAAACACAGACACCAGGTCAGTGGAACAGAACAGAAAGCTCAGAAACTTACCCACACGTAGATGATCCTAACTTACGACACAGCAGCAGAAGATATGCCATGAGGGAAGGACTGTCTCTTCAGTGAGCGGTAACAGGCAAACTGGACACTAAATGCAGAAGAATATAACTGGGTCACTTTCTTACACCACACACAACATTTTTAATGGATGAATGATGTGAACATAAGACCTGAATCCATAAACCTCCAAGAAGACACAGGTACTAAGTCTCTCGACATTGGTTTTGGCAAAGAGTCTTCAGATCGGACACCAAATGCAAAGGCAACAAAAGCAAAAATAAACAAGTGGAACAACATCAAACTGAAATCTTCCACACGGCGAAAGAAACCATCAACAACGTAAAAGGCCACTGACCCAATAAGAAAAAAAATATCTGCGAATCATATGTGTGAGAAGAGGATAATCTCCAAAATGCACATAACAATGATGCAAATCAAAACAAACCAAAAAAAACTGTATAAAAAAGTGGGGGGAATATATGAATAGACACTTTCCAAAGATGGCACACAGGTGCCAACAGACAGAGAAGTTGTTCGACATCACTAATCATCGTCAGGGAAACATCAGTCAAACCCACAATCGGCTATCCCCTCACAACTGTTGGAACAGCAATTGTCCCAGAGACAGACACCAGGTGGGGTCAAGGGTGTGCAGACGAGGAGACACTGTGCACTGTTGGTGGGAATGGAAATTGGTGCAGCCACTGTGACAAACGGTATGGAGGTTCCTGAAAAAATAAAGACAACTACCACATGACCCAGTAATGGCTCTACTGAGTATTGATTTGGAGAACACAAAAATACTGCCTCAAAAAGACAGATGCACTCCCACGTTCACTGCAGCATTATTCACAATAACCAGACATGGAAACACAGACCTTGGGGGCCTTATGCCAAGTAACTCAGACACAGAAAGACCAATACCAGATGCTCTCATGTACATTCCACGTGGAATAAACAAATACTGAACGCATAGATACTGAGAGCAGATTGGTAGGTGCCAGATTCGGGGATGGGGTGGTAGAAACGGGTGAAGGTGGTCAAAGTCTCAATGTTTGAGTGAGAAAATCCGACAGTCATGAAATGTTCTGTCCAGCATGGAGACTAAAACTAACCCCGCAGCATGGGGTATAGGTTTCCCTGCTCTTTGAAAGTACAGGGCTTCTGAGAAACCTTGCACAGCAGAAATGGTGTAAAGAAGGAATGACCATTCATTTACACGGAAAAATTGGACAGTGTGCTCAGACTCCAAGATTCCTTCTCTTTGGCTTTTCTTAGGCCTCAGGACACAAGTTTCTAACGGAGGCCCAGCATAAATGAAGATAAAGCACAGCAGAGGCTCACAGACACAATTCAAAGTGCTGGTGGCTGGATGCGGAGAGCGGTTCCCAGCGGAAGGAGCTGGTTGGGGTGCACGCCGCCTCTGTCGTGCTTCTCCCCAAAACAGATGCTGAACGCGATTCTCACTGTTCACCTTTTTTCATAAGAGGGAAATCCTCTTTAGGTCTCTTCCTCTCACTGAAGCTGGGTAATAACGTAGTTCTTTCAAGAAAGCCAAGTGTCTTACTGTGAACGTTTAAAAGCTGGGGGATACTTGTACTTGAGCATTGCTGAGGGAGGAGATGTGAAAGGTTCTCCCAGACACAAACCTCAGCAGATCCACCGGGAAAGGCACCTTCCTCAGCATGCGGAACACGGACTACCTCCTTACCCCAGAAACCCTCTCCTTCCCCTCGATCAGGACAACCCACAACAGCTGGGAGTTACCCCAATTCCTCCGTTCTCCTGCTCCTAATATCTAACTCATCAGCAAATCCTGTGAGCTCCATCTTCAAAATGGACCCAGAATAGGTCTAACCACTCCATCCAAGGCCACCTGTCTGGTCCACAGTGCCTGAGTTCCTGGAAAAGCTTCGTCATTGACCTGCCTTGCCATCTTCAACCCTCTGTCATCTGTTCTCAACGCTGTAGCCACGATGGCCTAGTGAAACAGGGTCTCATGGGGTTATAGCCCTGGAATGGCTTTCTGTCGCCCTCTGTCACCTCCCTGAGGTCATGTCCTAAGCTGTCCCCTGTGGCCACAGGGCCTTCTTGCTGCTCCTGGACATATCTGGAATTCTCCTGCCCCAGAGCCTTTGCACATGCTTTCCCTTCTGTTTAGAATGCTCTTGATGTGTTCTCACTCGCCTTCTGAGAAGTCTGAATTGGAGTGACAGGGACAGAAGGTGAGGCTGTGTGTGTTGGGTGAGGCTGGTGGCCCAGAAAAAGGTTTTCTGCCAGCTCTCCACCTGTGCCTCACTTGTCCTCAGCCAGGAACTTGCACACAGCCCTCACCTGTCACAACTCTCACACAGGAGACCCACAGCCACCCCTGGAGCCCACCCTGCCCACACCCTGCTGCAGAATGCATTCAGCTCTCCTCTGGGACCCCTGTCAGCTTTACCCAGACCTGGAACTCCCCCGTCTCCTGCAAAGCTCCCGGATTCCCCCTCTTCTTGCAAAATCACAAGTGCCCTCCTTAATACCCCTCACCCATTTAACTCTTCCCCCCATGCCCATGTCCTGAAGCAACACTCAGTTTGTTCTCCAAGGTTGAGTCTATTTCCTCGTTTGCCTCCCTCATCACCCCTCAGCGCTGTTCTTCTGTTTTCCTTCTGAAATCCACAAGCGTGAGAGCATAGGATATTTGTCTTTCCTCACTGATTTTGTTTAGCTTATTACACTCTAGATCCATCCACATCCTTGCAAATGGTAAGATTTCATTCTTTTGGAAGCTGGGTCATATTCCATTATATATATGTATCCCACATCTGCTTTATCCATTCATCAGTGCATGGACTTTGAGATTCTCTCCATAGTTTGGCTACTGTGGACATTCCTGCTATAAACATCATGGTGCATGTACCCCCTTTGAATCTGCATTTTTGTATCCTTTGGGTAAATACCTAGGAGAGCAATTGCTTCATCATGTGGTTGTTCTATGTTTAACTTTTTAGGAACCCCCACACTATTTCCCAGATTGGCTGCACCACTTTGCATTCCCACCAACAGGATGGGAGGGTTCCCCTTTAAGCAGAACATTATCTGCTGGCAATTTCATAAGAGGAAACAAAACCTCTGTGAGATGCACCCAGGGTCAGGCAAGCAGTTGCAGAATTCAACCCAAGGCTCCTGACGCCAAGCCCCTTGAAGCCACCAGCATGACACTATCCAAAAGAATTCCCAGACTCTCCATCTGACTCCACCACCAAAGAAACTACAGAGAGAATATAGCACCTCAAAATATCAAGATAATACATTTAGTAAAACTAGAAAGTCAAGCTCAGCTTTTAAACAGGAACAGGCCACATTGGAGAATTTTGAATTTTCCCTCCACCCTAATTTTAACTCTTCTGATGAATAAACTAATCAATGATGAAACATCACCTTTGACAAATGACATCATGCAAGTCTGTATCAGATGAAAAAAAGCCACCTAACTCTAGATGCTGGCCACTCAACCATACCTTAGGCCCAATGCAGTAAACACTGTTAGATGAAGGAACAAATTAGTTGTTACAAACAGGCACAGAGTGAATTTCACCTTCCCTTTCTAATAAAAGAGGGTTCCTAAGAAACACATGGTCAAAATACATTTGAAAGCAATAAATGGACAGAGAAATTGTGATCCACAGGAAAGTTCTATCTGCAGGGAAACTATGTAATTCTTGCACAAAACCCAGAATGCTGACAGCTACTTTAATTTTACTTTGTGGCTCAACTAGAGAAAATAGAAAAGCCCAGGAGGTTTAGGATAATGAGAGGTTTTACCTCCAGTCGTGACATAGATAGGACATTTTGCCAAACATACCTGGCATCCTGTGACAAGCTGCCTTGCTGAATCCGATGATGATATTCAAAACCTCGAGTGTCTTGGAGCCAGAGCAGAGAAGTGCTGTCAGCTGGGGAGAAGAAGGCACCTCTGACCCAAAGCCTGCACACCTGCTTCGGTTTCTGGGCGAAGGGGGAACACATAATTCTTGTTTAGCAGTAATTATTTTCATTCTCAATAGACGAATGACCTTGCCTTTTCTGGAAAGCAGACTTATTCTTCTAAAGAAACCCTCAATTTGTCTATTTCCAATGCAGCTAGAGTGGGGTCTGGTATACGCCCGCCTCCAGGCCCCTACCTGGAGGATTTTCCTGCATGATTCTAACGGCCAATTACCACTAACCTGGGGGCACACGGGGCATAATGCTGAAGTTCGGTGCCTGCTCAGGGGCTTGCTACTGCCACAACTGAGCCTGGATACCAAGGTACACCCTGCTGAACTCAGTGTACTGCTCAAGATGCATCACCTGCACTGTCAGAGAACCGGGGGACACCCCACTGAAGGTGGGGACTGTGTGAGGTCCTTACCCACACTCTTTCCGGGGAACAGGGAAAACCCTTAAATTCTGCAACCCATCCCACAAACCTCAGGTGAGTGGGCGCACTGGAGTTCACGGGTATGGGCAGTAAGGCCATTTGAAGACATGGGGCAGAAGAGACTTTAAAGGGAAAAAGAAAACTCACCTGAATCCCCACAATGAACCCTCTCCACGTGCCCTTCCAGAACCCTGCCTCCCACCTGGAGCACACCCTACCCCCGGACCCCCACCCTGGTGCAAGCTGCTCACTCACCAGCCAGGACCTCCCCAGGGCAACTCTCTCTCTCCCAGTGCCCCTTCTTCTGCCCCAGGTCTGCAACTCCCTGCAACTCTGGGACTGCCCACAGAGACGTAGCTCCACCCCAAGCGGTGATTGGTCGGGGAGGGTGGTGCCCCAGACCCTTGGATGCCTGGCAACCCGCCCTCAAGCCCCTTGAACTGTGAAAGTGCAGGGGGTACAAGAGGCATGGGTGGGGACGTGGGCCTGGCTCCCCTCACACACCTGGCCCCTTCCAGGGAACCCTCTAGCTGCAGACCACCCTCAGAGTCCTGCCCCTTCCCTTTCTGCACCAGCCCTCCCTGCTGGGGTGTGCCTGGTTCTGGGAAAGGTCAGTGGCTCTCAGACCCTCCAAGGCTTGGGCTTTAGGAAATGCAATGATTTCATGCATTTCCAAAGCAACTTTAAGACCCCAAATGTAATGCTCTAATTGGGAAGAGATTTGCCTTCTGGTCCCACCCATGAAGTGAACAGTGCTTCTCAGACCTTCACAGCATCCTTCTAGGATGAGCCCATTTGTGCTGGTATCTATATACACATGCTTCATTCTGCAGGGATTCATCCAGCATGGAGAACAGCCGCCCTTCTTTGCCGCTGGACTTGTGAAGCAGGAACATTTATTTCTCACTTAAATAGAAAACACTGTTATTGTCGACACTGCGTGAATGAACTTTTAAAAACATTTTAGAGAGAAAGGAAGAGACCTTTATTCAAACCTAAGTCAGGACAGCTGCCTGGGAGACACAATCTTCACCAAGAAGGGAGTGCTCTGGAGAAGGAACATTTGGGGTAGGGTTATATATTTTTTCTGTTTTGTTTTACGTACAGAGTTACACACCACAATGAGGATCTTCTTAGATTCCAGAAAGTGACAGACTTTTTCTTATGTTTTCAGTATGTACATGTCAGTATGACTTTAATCTTATGGGAGCCAAAGAGGTTCTTTATTTTTTCTTATCTGCATGTTGGCATTTTTGGTTATTGTTTTCTTCTCGAAGCAGATGTACAACATGGGTTTGGGGCAGAAATAGGGCCCATGCTTTGAGGTTTTGCCCAGTCATTTTGAGCCGGGTAAAATCCCCCCAGGATCAGTGCCCACAGATGATATAAGATAAAAATTACTTTTATCATTAGAATTACTCCTAAATGGAGGAATTTGAGACAAAAGCAGCTTTCACAAGAGTACCAAGAAATCAAAATGATGCCCACAGAAGACTACCTGCTCCATGGTCAGCACAGCTAACACAAGTGTTCACAGTCTCTGGACTCCTGCCCTTCTCCTGCCCAAATCTCTGAAGCACACAGACCACTTAAAATCAGAATTGTAGAACTGCTAGACACCTTAGAGATGTCTGGCACCATTCCCTTGGACTGCAGAATAAAACACAGTAGCTCGTTGTCACAAACTAATTTCAACATGAAGTGCCCCCTGGATGCACTAAGTTCTTTCTCTGCAAATGTTGACTAATGTAAGTCACAGTCATACCATATAAACACTACGATGGCTGGGAAGTCATCGTAGGTAAGGGAATATTTTAGCCATGTTTATAAGCATTGGCTCACGTTGTAGAAGAGGCTGAGCTGAGTGTTTTTAAATACTATTTCAGACCTGTTTTACAGCACCCTCTGAACATACCAGAGCCTGAATGGACTAAAAAAGATAGTTGGTTTCAGTAACTTTAATACCAGAAAAATATTATACTGTCTGTATTCCTAAGGATCTTTGAGTATCTTACCCAGAGGTCCTCCACTGAGATAATGATCTTAATGATCACCATGGGCAGAGGTGAAAAGGCCAGCTGAATTCGTTCCAGTTGTCCACATGACAAGAAAATCCTGATACTTGATAGGTTTCCAGATCGAGAAGACCAGAGATAAGAGGGAAATAGTACCCTGTATGGAACAACAAGGGATTTGGAGTCAATTTGGGGATCCCACTTAGGTTTCTGACACTAAAATCCTCTGTGACTCATATCATCTGAGTCCCTGTCTAACCACCTGAAAATGTGCCTAAAAATATCTACACCCTAGTTGAGAAGTTTAAGAGGCAGAATGCTACAAAGAGCCAGTATGATGTCTCTCAAGAACAGGTGCTCAGGAAGCCATAATTGCTATTGGGTCTATTTCTTTTCCAGAAGAAAGAACACATGTTGAATCCATATTTCTCATAGATGACTCACCAGATGATTTTCAAACCTGAAGGAAGGCCAAGAAGTCGCTCTTGTGTCATAGTTCTCTCAGAAATCATGTTGTTGGACTGGTGAGGACGATACAATAGCAACGTCATCACTAAGAGTGGGGAGCTTTTAATTTCCATACAGCCATGTTGACCCCCTTAGCTCAGAGCCACCAGAAAGGGCAGCCGGGGAGGGGGCACCATCATCACTATGAGTGGGGAGCTTCCTATTTCCATATGGCCATGTTGACCCCCTTAGCTCAGGGCCACCAGAAAGGACAGCTGAGGGGGACCACAGGCCAAGGCTGCCAGGTGTGGCTGGGGCAGGCAGAACTCTGACTTAAGGCTCAACTCCTGTCTAGGTTATTATAATGCTCTTCACAAAGAAAGTGCCATTGTGTGTGAGCCCTCATGTAGAAAAGGTTCAGAATTTCCATTGAGATTCCCTCTCTGACCTTTAGGATATGTAGCAAAGTTCCATTTAATTTTTAAACATTGAAGGACTTCCTGGTTTTCTTTTCGCTATGACTGTGGTTCAATTCCCCTGTGGTCTAATAATAGAATCTAGTTAATTTCAGGGTTTAACATTTGTTGACTTGATTCGTGGCCCACCTATCATCTATTTGGGTAAAGACGCTATGACCGCTTGAAAATAATGTATTCTGCACTTATTATGGAATGTTCCCTATATGTCAATTTGGTCACATTTGTTACAATGTTTTGTCTGCTTTTTCTGTCAGATATTGAGAAAGGTATACTAAAATCTTTAAACAATGCAGCTCTATTCAACGTTGCATCAGAGAATCTACAAGTGTTAGAAGGCAAGAGATACAAAAAGTATAAGAATTGAGGGGATACTTGTGACTATTCACAGATAATATGATTCTGTACATAGAAAATCCAAAACACTCTATAAATACCCTATTAGAATTAAAAATGCCATTTATACATTTGAGATGGATTGCAGCTTCCCATTGGACAGTTTCTGAAAGAAAACATAGAACCGGTCAATCTTGGGGTAGGAAATAGGGTGCACTAACCATTTAAAAGAATTCAGTGGGACGTCAAAAAAATGTGACATTTCTCCTTATCTTATGACCATAAGAAATTGAAAAAGTGAACCGCAGGCTGGGAAGTAAATATTTGCAATACACACACTGATAAAGACTTGTCAAGAAAGAATTCCTGCTCATCAACCATAAAAAGTCTATTTATAAACGAATAGGTCACAAAAGATTGACTGATGGCCAATAAGAACAGGAAATGGTGGTCTACAGTATTATTTTCAGGAACATCCAGGCCTTTCCTAAAATGAAAACATACACACAAACCAGTATTCCCTAGATGGATGACGTCCTTATTTCTGAGGACAGCTTGAAGAACAGACTAGCATCAAAGTAAAGTGATGGAATTCCTGACACTCAGAGGATGGACAATTGACCTCAAACTACAGTACAATTTCTAGGCATCATTCGGTTCTCTGAAGGCAGACAACTACCACACCCCTTCCTACACCACACAGGTTGCTTCCCAACCTTTACCATAAAAGAAGAAGGTGAGAAACAGATAGGACTAGTAGGAAATAGCAAAAATCACATGTGGGGATTATCCTGAAACACACTGATCACATAACTAGTGTAAGGAAGTGTAGGGAACTGACAAGGACAGAGACTCAAGAGGTACTTCTTTGGGAAATGCTGTCTGAAATCGTCACACCTTGGTACCAGCTAATGAGGGCTCTGAGCATACCCTAGGGTTTGCTCACAAGGGTCTGCAACACCATCGCTGAGGACTGAAACTCTTCAAGACCTCAAAGCTTGCCTGATTGACTATTGGACTAAGAGATTCCCATGTTCTGAAAACAGATACCAACTAATTGAAAGGTTCACCTGGGCTCTCTCGGAGGCCCTACAAGAAGCTGAACCATTCACTGAAAATCAATTACACACACACACACACACACACACACACACACACACACCCTGTCATTTCACCAATTACTTAAACATTCAAGGTTCTTCCTACCTTTTCTTTTTCACATTGATATTTATACTCACATGAAATGTCATCATTTCTAATAGACACTGATGTCAAAATAGAGATCCATTGACACAATATTACAATGGAGACTTTCTGTGTTTTCTATAGCTGTTTTTAAAGTTCATACATATTTTAGGTTTTGGTAACTTATACAGGAAGATCAGCTTGAAAAATCTAAATACTGACAATGAGTTTTAAGCCTAGAGAACAAAAATTGTCCAATTTACAGATAATAAGGCCAAAAGGAAAGCATGGAAGCTGAGTCGAATAATTTACACATATGCATCCTCTATTATTCTACTACTGAGGGGCTGTTTATTACACTATACATGCATCAATTGTCTTCACGTGCTCACCTGCACGAGGTATAATGAATACTACAGTAGAATGAAATGTCTGGGAACTACTTGGGGCATCTATAATGAACAATTAATTTCGATCTTATATTTGGTGAACTTCCACTGTCTGTCCTTTAGACAATGGACCCTAAACAGAAGGGGAATGAACCCAGAGACTATGGACTCTGGGAAACAAACTGAGGGCTTCAGAGGAGAGGGTGGGGGATTGGGATGGGCCAGTGATGGGTATTAGGGAAATTATTGCATGGAGCACTGGGTGTTATATTGAAATAATGAATCAGGAACACTACATAAAAACTAAGGAAATACTGTATAGTGACTAACATATCATAATAAAAATTATTATTAGAAAAAAATTAAAAAAAAAAAACAATACAGCTTTTCTGTTTCAAGAACAATCACAATTGAGAAAAAACTAACTTCCAATCCCTAAAGCAAAACACACACCAAGTTCCATTTCACTCCCCTTATTCACATTCTCTGTGGGTTCTAAGCTATTTCCCTACCTCCTTTCCTGCTGAGGCAGGGAGCCGGGCTCGATCCCAGAACCTGGGATCACCTGAGCCAAAGGCACATGCTTAACTGGCTGAGCCAGCCAGGAGCAACCATGTTTTTCTTAAACAAAAGGACACTTTCTCACGATGCCTTCACCATGACTTCACATGGTACCAGAGACTCATTTGCCTCTAGGAGGTTGCAGATGAAGCAATTGCAAACTCTCTCACAGTGGTTTATCAAATGACCTGCCTGGTGACGAGTGAAACTCTTATGAGCCCGAGAGGGTGCTGTGACACTCAGCTGGGCTGGGCTGGCACAGAGAACCAAATCTATTTCCCTGCCTGATGTCTGTGAGGAACAGATCCCCCACTGTGAATGAGACCCTGCCACTGAGCTGTCCAGGAGATGGCCATCCTCACGGAGGATGAGGATAAGGACAATGCCTGAGAGACACTGTCTTTTCTTTCTTTTCATATTTTTGACAGTGGACAAATCACTGCCTAGGAGTCCCCAACTACCTTATTCTCATCTGTGAATGCCAAGAGGTTTTACAAAACCTCAAGATTTTGACCTCACAAATGCCACAAACCAACCATAGGGATTCAACATTAAGCAAAGATACTGTTCGTTGGAAGAGAGGTCCTGCCCACTGTTGTTTCTCACTTATATGCTCATCTTCCTTACCTCATGGTAACATAACCACCTTGATTCCTGCTTCCGCCTTCAAGAAGGCTGAGGTGACTTGAAGGGCATTACCCTGACATCGTTTTTCTTAGCAATAAGATGTGGACATTTCCCTAGTCCTACACACCCAAAGTTGAATCGGAATCAGGATTGAGGAGGCTGAATGGAGTTGAAGGTGTTTTCCTGTACACGGTGGTTTATTACCAAGAAGGATGGGTCAGAGTCCTCGAAATTCCAGAACCTTTTCATTAATGCTTCATTCTCGTGAAAGATGATGTACATTGGTCTTTCCCTGTATAGTGTGGTGACTCAGAGAAAAGTGCTTAGCCCTTTCGTCAGACTTCCATGAACACTTTGGGGCTGGCCTCCATATTCACAAAGGATGATGTTAGGGCTAAGAGGGTTCCTGTACACTGCTATATCTTACAGATAAGTGTATGGCATTTTTGTTACATTGCCAGAACCACTTAGCGCAGGGCTTGCCGGCCTCCTGGGGACTAACCCTAACCCTAGGTCGGCCCCCGAGGGGCCCCTCCCAAGGGGCCTGGCACCACAACACCGGGGATTGGGGACCCCTGAGTCCAGCGCCGGAGTCACCCTGCCACCCCGTAGCAACCCGGGCTGCTAGGGGCGCCGCCAGTCTTTCAGGGCAAGAGAACAGGCAGGGCCCTCCAAGTCCCCAGCGACCTTCGAAGGCCCCCTGCGCCAAAACGCTTGGGCCCACACTCCCTCTCACCAGTGCCCTCACCTCAGCCTGCCCCTCCATCTGCCTCAGAGCTGGCAGAACGGGCCTGCTGGTCTCCTGGGGGCTAACACTTACCCTAGGTCGCCCCTGAGGGGCCCCTCCTATGGAGCCAGGCACTGTAATGCCGGGGATTTGGGACGCCGAGCCCCAGTGCTGAACTCACTCTGCCACTCCACAAGTACCCAGGGCGCTAGGGGCGTTACCAGTCATTCAGGAAGGGACAACGGGCAGGGCCTTCCGATCCTCCTGTGACCTTCGAAGAACCCCCGCGCAAAAACTCTGGCTCCCACGCTGTTGCTCGCCAGCGCCTTAACCTTGGCCCACCCCTCCACTCGCTGCAGAGCTGGCGGATCGGGCCTTCTGGCTTCCTGGGGGCTAACCCTATCCCTAGGTCACCCCTGAGGGGCCCCTCCCAAGTGGTCTGGCGCCACATGCCAGGGATTGGGGACCCCCAAGTCCCAGCGCTGGACGCACCCTGCCGCCGCGCCGCCACATGGGGCGCTAGGGGCGTCGCCAGTCCTTCAGGGCGATAGAAGGGGCAGGACCCTCCAAGCCACCTGCGACCTTCGAAGGCACCCCGAGCCAAAGCCAAAATGCTCTGGCCCACCTTCCCGCTCGCCAGCTACCTCACCTCGGCCCACACCTCCATTTACCGCACATGGGCGGATCGAACCTGACAGCCTCCTGGGGGCTAAACGTAACCCTAGGTCCCCAACGAGGGGCCAATCATAGGGGCCTGGCCCAACAACGCCTGGGATTGGGAATCCCCGAGCCACTACGCCAGACTCACCATTTGGATGGCCGCCACCCGGGCCGCTAGGGGCGTCACCGGTCATTCAGGGCGGGAGAACGGGCAAGGCCCAACTAGCCCCCGGCAACATTCGAAGGCCCCCCCGCGCCAAAACGCTGGGTACTAGGCTCCCGCTCGCAAGCGCCCTCACCTCAGCCCACACCTCAATTCACAACACAGCCGGCGGATCGGGCCTGCCGGCACCCTGGGGGCTAACCCTAACCCTAGGTCGGCGACCGAGCAGCCTCTCACAAGGGGCCTGGTGCAGCAATGCCAGGGACTGGGGACACCGAGCCCCAGCACACAGTCACCGTGCTGCCTCGTCGCCACCCGGTCCGCTAGGGGCGCCACCGGTCATTTAGGGCGGGAATATGGGCAGGTCCCTCCGAGCCCCCAGCGACCTTCGAAGGCCCCCCACGCCAAAACTCTGGGGCCCACACTACAGCTCACCATCGCCCTCACCTTGGCCTGACCATCCGCTCGTGGCAGAGCAGGCGGATTGGGCCTGCTGGTCTACTAGGGTCTAACCCTAACCCCTAACCCCTAACCCTAAGTCCTAAACGCTAACCCCTAACCCTAACCCTAACCCAAACCCAAACCCAAACCCTAACCCTAAACCCTAAACCTTAAACCCTAAACCCTAACCCTAACACTAAGCCCTAAACCATAACCCCTAACCCTAAACCTGAAAGCCTAAACGCTAAACCCTAACCCTAACCGCTAACCCCAAACCCCAAACCCTAACCCTAAACCCTAAACCTACCCCGACCCCTACTCTACCCCCTACCCTACCCCTATCCCTAACCCATCAGCTAACCCTACGCCTAACCCGTACCCTAACCCGTACCCTAACCCATACGCTAACCCGTACCTTATCACTAACCCAGACCCTAACCAATACCCTAACCCGTACCTAACCCTAACATGTACCCTAACCCGTAACCTAACCCATACCCTAAACCTAAACTGTACCCTATCCCTAACCTGTTCCCTAACTCGTATCCTAACTCTAACCCTAAACCGTAACTAAACCCGTACCGTAACCCTAACCCGTACCCAAACCCTAAACCGTACCCTAAACCATACCCTAACCCGTACGCTAACCCGTACTCTAAACCGAACCCTAACCCGTAACCTAAACTGTACCTAACATGTATCTTAACCCGTACACTAACCCTAACCCGTACCCTAACCCTAACCGGAACTCCAACCCTAACCCTAACTCTAAACCAAAACCCTAAACCCTAACCCGTACCCTAAACCTTAATCCATACCCTAACCCATAACCCCTAACCTGTAACCCCTAAAGCCAACCCAAACCCATACCCTCACCTTACCCTAACCCTAACCCCTACCCTCACCCATACCCTAACCGTAACCCATACCCTAACCCTAACCCATACCCTAATCCTACCCTAACCCTGGGGATTGGGTACACCTGAGCCCCACCACGGGACTCAGCCTGCCACCCCTCAGGAAACCATGCCCCTTGGGGCGCCGCAGAGCATCCCGTGCAGGAGAACTGGTAGGGCCCACCTGAACCCCCAGCGATCCTCAGTGGCCCCCTACACCCCAACACTGATGCCCACGCTCATCCCGCCCCACACCTTCCCTTCAGCCTGCCACCGAGCTCGTCGCAGAGCCGGCAGATCAGGCCTGCCAGGATCCTGGGGCGTAGCCCTGACCCTAGGTCAGCTGGGGAGGGCCCCTCCCCTGGGGCCTGGGGCCGCAACTCTGGGGACTGGGGACACCTGAGCCCCACTGCAGGACAAAGCCTACCACCCTGCAGGAAACCATGCCCCTTGGGGCTCTATGGAGCATACAGGGTTCGAGAACGTGGGGAGGCCCCCGGAGCCCGTCGCCAGGTTTGGCAGCCCCGTGCCCCAACCCTGAGGCCCATGCTCACCCTCCCACATGGCCTCATCTCAGCCCTCCACGGAGCTCGCCACACAGCCTGCAGATTGGCCCTGCCGGGCTCCTGGACCCTAACCCTTACCCTAGGTTGGCCACAGAGGGGCCCCTCCCCAGGGTCCTGGCACGCCACTCTGGGGGATTGGGGACACCCAAACCCCACCATAGGACTCAGCCTGCAGCCCACAGGAAACTGTGCCATTTTGGGGCACAACAGAGCATCAGGACAAGAGAATTGGGGCACCCCCTGAGAGCCCCTGCCGGTGAACTCCGACCTTTGTGGGCCCTTCCGGATGAAACCTCAAGGCTCACATTCACCCGCCCTTGTGCCCTCATCTCATTTGGCCTGGGAGTTCTCTGAGCACTGGGCAGTTCGGAACTGCTGTCTCTTGAGGCCTAACCTAACCCTGGGTCTTCTGCTGAGGGTCCCCTCCCCGTTTGCCTGCCTCCAAGGTACCAGGCATTGGGCTCACCTCTGCACGACTAGAGGACTCAGCCTGCCCCACAGCAGGAAACTCTCCGTTTGGGGCCGCAGCAAGGATTCATAGAAGGAAAATCGGCGCCCCCCCCTCAGCCCATCCCAGGAAACCCCCACTTTCAGAGATCTCCCCGGATCCAATTAGTAGCTTCACACTGACCTTTAAACTTGCTCTCCAAGGAGATCTTTTGAAATTCTCCACAATTCCAACCTATGGCATCATCCAGCTTCAGTGCCCTACCCAGCTTTAGGTCTTGAGATGGATTAAAATGGGAAGTCATTTCACTGATGACGACGTACTGGTGACCAAAAGATACATGCAGAAATGCTTCATATCACTTGGCTTCAGGGAAATGCAAATCTAAACCCCTATAGATGCCATATCACACGAGGCCGAATATCTAAAAATAAGAAGACATGAAACTATACATGTTGGAGATGATGTGGAGAAACGGGAAACCTCTTACACCCCTGTGCGAATGCAGTCCGGTACACGCACTCTTGAAAATGGTACAGAGTTTCCTCAAGAAGTTATAAATAAAGCTACCCTATGTCCCAGCAATTGCACTACTGAGTATTTACCCCAAGGAGACAGAGGTAGTGAAGACGGGACACATGCACCCCAGTGTTCATAGCAGCAATATCCATAATAGACAAGCTGTGGAAAGAGTGCAGATGAGCATGGACAGATGAATGGATAAAGAAGATGTGGATCATATATATAATGGAATATTACTCAGCCATCAGAAAGGATGAATACTTACCATCACACCGACCTGGGTGGAGCTGGAGGGTATTATGCTGAGTGGAATAAGCCAATGAAAGAAAGACAATGATCATATGCTTTCACTCCTATGTGGAATATCAGAAACAGGGAAGAAGACCATAGGGAGGGAAAATAGAAAGGGAAGTCATCAGAGGGAGAAAACCCATGATAGACTCTTAACTATCGCAACAAACTGATGATTGCTGGAGGAGAAGTTGGGGGGGGGGGTAACTGGGTGAGTGGCATTAAGGAGGTCACACGATACAATGAGCACTGGGTGTTCCACACGACTGGTAATTTATTGAAGACTACATCTGAAACTAATGATGTACTGTAAGTTGGCTAATTGAATTTAAATTAAAGAATAAAAGACCTCGAATAAACAATCCTAAACATTTGTATGGAACCACTAAAGATACTGAACAGCCAGTGCAATGTGGAAAAGAAAAACAAAGCTGGAGGACTCACAATTTCAGATTTCAGGTTATACTACAAAGCTGCAGTCATCCTAACAAGAGAGTACGGCACAAAAATAGACACAGCGACCAAAGGAACAGGATACAAGTTCAGACAGAAACCCACAATTATGTGGTCCATGAATCTTCCACAAAGCAAGCAACAATATCAAAAGGCAGTAGGTCAGTCTCTACAACAAATGGTGTTGGGAGAACTCGACAGCTACGCACAAAAGAATGAAAATAGACTGCTTTCTTACACAATACAGTCAAACACAAAACAGTTTCAAGACCTCAATATGAGACCTGAATCCACAAAAATCCTACAGGAGGGAAGACGGTAACTTCTTGACATGGACCATACCAACATTTTTCTGGACTGTCCCCTGAGGCAAAGGAAATGAAAGCAAAAATAAACTACTGGGAATACAGCAAAATAAAAAGATTCCACATGACAGAAGAACAATGAAAACGTAAAAATAATAAGACAACCTACTCAAAGGGAGAAGATATTTGCAATGATCATATGCAATAAAGGGACAGTGTCCAAAACATATAGAACTGATACTACTTGACCCCCCAAAAACAAATAATCCAGTTAAAAAATAGGCAGAAGACATGGACAGACATTTCTCCAAAGAAGAAATACAAATGGCCACCAGTCCTGTGAAAAGATGTTCACCATTACCCATCATCAGAAAAATGTAAATCCAAAGGACAATGAGGTATTACCTCAAACCTGTCAGAATGGCTAACATCAAAAGCACAACAAAGAGCAGGTGTTGGGAGGATGTGGATAAAGGGGAATCCTCGCGAACTGTGGGTGGGAATGCAAACTGTGGTGGCCACCGTGGAAAACACTATGAACATTCCTCAAAAAATTAAATATAGAACTACCCTACGATCCAACAATCACTCTACTGGTATTTCCCCAAAGACTAGGAAAACAGTAACTTAAAAGGATACGTGCACCCCTATGTTTCTTGCACCATTATTTACAATATCACAATATGGAAGCAACCCAAGTGTCTGTAGAAAAATTGACAAATGAGATGATAGATGTGTGTATTCACACACACACACACACACACACACACACACACACACACAGACAATGGAGTATTACTCAGCTTGAAAAAGAATGAAACCTTGCCATTGGCAGCCACATGGATGGAGCTAGAGAGTATTATCCTAACTGAAATCAGTCAGTCAGAGAAAGACAAATCCCATACGATGTCACTCTTATGGGGAATTTAAGAAACAAACAAAAATAAATAAATAAAAGAGAAAAAGGAGACACACCAAAATACAAACTCTTAACAAGAGAGAACAAACGGATGGTTACCAGAGAGGAGGTGGATAGAGGGATGAGTGAAATAGATGAAGCGGATTAAGAGGACACTTTTCTGGATGACCACTGAGTAATATATAGAATTACTGAATCACTCTCTTGTACACCTGAAACGAATGTAACACTGTATGTTAGCTCTACTGGAATTAAAATAAATTTTTAAAGAAGATTTTTCTTTCTGGAACCTCTTTGAAAGAGCTTTTCCTGTGCAATGTGCATAAGCCCTATTTGGGAGGATTCACTCTAATAATTACTCACTCTATGCCTCGAATTCAGATTTCACTGAGTTCTTACTGTGGATCCCAGCCCACGGGAGCCATGGTCCTTTTCTGTCCAGACTCAGCACCTATGCATTCAAGATTGGAAGTAGAGACACATGTCACTTCACAGTCCAGAAAGCTATTATTGTTTCTGTTTCAGTGTGAGAGAGTCACAGACTTTGGGACAGGTTTCAGAGCAGGTTTATTATGGATCCTGGATCTCTACTTCAATGTTCATTGCCTGGATCCATTTGGCTAATAGGTTCCCTGTGGATGGGCTTCCTTCCAAGCCCATACATGGAAGATGCAAAGGTGGGTCGGCTTAGTGCGGGACAGGAAGAAGACCAAAAGCAGACAAGGGTCCGACCCCTCCCCTGATCCAGGAACTGCTACAGGAGAGGGTACAGGATGTAGAATTCATGCAAAACTCCAAGGTCATCAGCTGAACACAGGAGGCATAGGTCAAGTGATCTGGAGATGCAGGAGTTGAAGGCTGCTCTGAGATACCTCTGGGAGGAAGGGAGAGAAAGAACGAGGAGACACTGCCTGCCCCTGGCCCATGCCAGCTGCCCACCACTCCGACACCCATCAGTCTACACAGCTGACACAGCCTGGGCTCATGATGGGCTGGCTCAGGTCACTCAATCCTCATTCGGACAGCTGGCCCCAGGGCCCAGAGATATGCTGAGGGAGATGAGAGGGAAAGCTGCCCCACCCAGGTCATCCCCTCCTTGAGCAGACAGCCCTTCAGAATTGCTAAAAAAAAAAAAAATCAATGGGGTTGAAAGACATGCCATGGATGAACTAAGGCATAGAGATATGTAAAATAGCATTCATTTTTAAGTTCAGAGCTGTCAGCTCAGGAAGTGGGGAGAGCTTCCGTGAAGAAGACTGAGGGGAGTGCAGGCCATGCTGAAAAGGGAGACATGGCTCTCCTGATAGGGGACCTGCAGCCCTCTTCCAGGGCAGGGCATCATCCTCCTTCACACGAGATCCATGGAAGTGTTCCATCAGGGCCAGATGTTTGTCTCGAGAAAGCTACCCTGGCATCGGACTGCACAGAGCACCAGGGACTAGGGCCAGATGGAGGACGGACAATACCCCGGAGGCCATGGGGCAAGAGCAGAGGCACATGACCTTGAAGATGATGATGAAAAGCAGGAGGTGGCAGCATGGAGCCGGCCCGAAAGTGCCATGGGAGCAGTGCCCACAGCTACACTGACTGGGTGCCTTCTGTGCCAGGTGTGGGTGACTTCAGTGGGCTCCAGACTAGTCCTGACCACAAGACTAGGAAGTGTGCACCACACCCTGCCTCCTTTCCCCTTGCAGCTGCTAGGAATCACGGTCACAGTCCCTGATCAGCTTTCGTGCAAACGAAGCAGTGACTCCCCCGCACACTGCACCTCTGGTGGTGCTCCAGTGTGACCCTCGTGCCAGGCCAGACACTGATGTCTACCTGAGTCCACACAAATCCACAGACAGGAGGGTGTCCCTGAATTCCACAGCACCTGATGAGACAGATCCACAGAACCCAACACCCAGTGGGTCACTCGGGACCTCACCTATGGTCATGGAGCTCACCATACCCTATTTCTGTCATTTCCCACAGAAAGCCTGGTCCTGTTCCCCCACAATACCATACATCCTGGTTGCTGACCTGGGGTCATGCCATGAACCCACATGGCACCTTTCTTTAAGAGAAGGCTATGCCTACACCTCCTAGAAAATATTTCTAATGAAGTACAAGTCCATCAGGACTACGGTGTGAAGGGTAGCACACAGCCTGCATGGTAGTAGTCAGTAATTCTAACAAGGGTTAACCCCACCCCCCATCTCACAAAACCTTCCTCCATCCCCACGGAACTCATGGTCTGCCCTCAGAAAACCCTCCAGGAAACAAACCTTTCATCTGAATGCTCTCTTCACCTTCTGCTTCATATCTTGTCCAATCGCAATGATATGAAACTAGAAATCATTCTCAAGAAAAAAATGGGACAGTCAAAAATAGGTGGAGATTGGGCTTCCTGGGTGGCTCAGTCGTTAAGGATCTGCCTTCAGCTAAGGTCGTGATCCCAGGATCCTGGGATCTAGCCCCGAATCAGTCTCCTTGCTCAGTGGGAAGTCCGCTTCTCCTTCTCCCACCCCTCTGCTTGTGTTCCCTCTCTCGCTGTCTCACTCTCTGTCAAATACTAAAATAATCTTAAAAAAATATGTGGAGATTTAACAACATGCTACTAAACAACCAACAGTCAAAGAAGAAATAAAAAAAACATTTTAGAAGTACCTTGACACTGATGAAAAAGTCAACCTACAAAAACTTATGGGATGCAGCAAAAGTAGCTCTATGGGGGACGTTCACAGAAATTCAAGTCTTCATCAATCCATGAGAATGCTCTCCAATAAACAACCTGATTTATGTGGTAAAGAAGTAGAAAATAAAACAACAAACAAAGCCCCAAATTAGTAGAAATAAGGAAATAACAAAAAGGAATGCATAAATAAATCCAACAGAGACTAAAAAGACAAAAAAAAAAAAACAACTAAAACAATGAAAATGAGAGCTGCCTTTTTTGGAAAGACAAACAAAACTGACAAACTTAGCTAGACTCACCAAGAAAGACAGAGGACTCGAATACAATCAGGAAAGGAAGATAATGGAATCCTGTCTCATATCAAAATCAAAAGAACTCTTCAACCTTGGACACAACAACTTCTTGCAAGCCACGTCTCTGAAGGCAAAGGAAATAAAAACAAAAATGAACTATTGGCACTTCATCAAGACAAAAAGCTTCTGCTCGGCAAAGCAAACGATCAACAAAACAAAAAGGCAACCTATGGAATCAAAGAAGATATCTGCAAATGATATTACAGATAAAGGGGTGGTATCCAAGTTCTATAAAGAACTCCTCAAACTCGCCACCCAAAAAATGGGCAGAAGACACAAAGAGGGGGCTCCTTGGTGGCACAGCAGTTAAGCATCTGCATTCGGTGCACGGCGTGATCCTGGCATTATGGGATCGAGCCCCACATCAGGCTCCTCTGCTATGAGCCTGCTTTTTCCTCTCCCACTCTCCCTGCTTGTGTTCCCTCTCTCGCTGCCTGTCTCTATCTCTGTGGAATAAATAAATAAAATCATGAAAAATAAATTAACAAGACAGGAAATTAAAAAAGTCAGAGAGGATGTGGAGAAAGGGGAACCCTCTTACATTACTCATGAGAATTCAAGCTGGTACAGCCACTTTTGAAAACAATATGGATGATCCTCATGATGATAAACACAGAGCTATCCTACAACCCACCAATTGCACTACTGGGTATTTACCCCATAGACAGAGAGTAATGAAAAGAAGGGGCACCTGTATACCAATGTTAATAGCAGCAATGTCCATTATAGCCAAACTGTGGAAGGAGCCAAGATGTCCTTCAGCAGATGAATGGACAAAGAAGATGTGTTTCATCTATACAATGGAACATTACTCAGTCATCAGAAAGGATGAATACCCACCGTTTGCACCAACATGGATGGACCAAGAGGGGATTATGCTAAGTGAAATTAAGTCAAGCAGAGAAAGACAATTATCATATGGTTTCATTCCTATGTGGAATGGAAGGAATAGCATGGAGGACATTAGGAGAAGGAAGGGAAAAGTGAAGGGGAGGAATGAGAGGGGGAGATGAACCATGAGAGACTATTGACACTGGGAAACAAAATGAAGGTTGCAGTAAAGGAGGGGTAGGTGAATGGGTTATACTGGTGATGGGTATTAAGGAGGGCATGTGTCATAATGAGCACTAGGTGTTATATGCAAACAATGAATCATGGAACACTACATCAAAAACAAATGAAGTAATGAAGGGTGACTAACATCACTTTAAAAAAAGAGAAAGATATGAAATCCATACAGGAAAACTGTCACTATTTGCAAATGACATGAAATACAGGATTCCATGAAAAAAAAATGTAAGAATAAACAATTTCAAGAAAGCTGCAGGATATAAAGTCAATATACAGAGACCTGTTGTCTTTATTTTTTTTCAGATTTTATTTATTTATTTGACAGGAAGAGAAAAAGCACAAGCAAGGGGAGAGTCAGAAAGAGGGAGAAGCAGACCCTCGCTAAGCGGGAAGCCCAACATGGGGCTCAGTCCCAGAACTCTGGGATCATGACCTGAGCTTAAGGCAGACGCTTCACCTATGGAGCCACCCAGATGACCCAACTTCTTGCATTTCTCTATACTGATGACACACTTTTGCAATGAGAAATTAAAAAAACAATGCCATTTAAATTGCATCAAAAATAAATCTAGGAATAAAAGCAACCAAGAATGAGAAAGACATAGTACACTCAACACATGGTAGAAAAGAAATGAAAAACATGTGTGTCGAGGCGGGCAGAATGTATGGGTCAAAGATTTGGAAGGCAACAGAAACAAATGGAAGCATACGCCATGCTCCTTAACTGGAAGAGTTAATTATGTGAACATGTCCATCGTACCCAAAGCAATTGACAGATGTGATGAAATCCCTATCTGAATTCCAGTGGCATTATTCAAGGAAATAGAAAACAGTCCTCAAACTTGTATGGAATCACAAAAGATCCCAAAACCCAAAGCAACCTGGAGAAAGAAAGGTGCAGTCAACACACTCCTGGACTTCAAGCTAGATTACAAAGCTGTTGTCATCAAAACAGGATGGTACTGGCATAAACACAGACACCAGGTCATGGAAAGGAACAGAAAGCTCAGAAACTTACCCACACATAGATGATCCAAACTTATGACACAGCAGCAGAAGATATGCCATGAGGGAAGGACTGTCTCTCAGGGAGCGGTAACAGGCAAACTGGACACTAAATGCAGAAGAATATAACTGGGTCACTTTCTTACACCACAAACAAAATTTTTAATGGATGAATGATATGAACATAAGATCTGAATCCATAAACCTCCCAGAAGACGCAGGTACTAAGTCTCTCGACATTGGTTTTGGCAAAGAGTCTTCAGATCGGACACCAAATGCAAAGACAACAAAAGCAAAAATAAACAGGTGGAACAACATCAAACTGAAATCTTCCACAAGGCAAAAGAAACCATCCAAAACTTAAAAGGCCACTGACCCAATAAGAAAAAAATATCTGCGAATCATATGTGTCAGAAGAGGCTAATATCCAAACTACACACAACACTCATACAAATCAAAACAAACAAACAAAAAAACTGTATAAAAAAATGGGCGGATTATGTGAATAGATACTTTCCTAAGATGGCACACAGGTGCCAACAGACAGAAAAAAGTTGTTCGACATCACTAATCATCAGCAGGGAAACATCACTCAAACCCTCAATCGGCTATCCCCTCACAACTGTTGGAACAGCAATTGTCCCAGAGACAGACACCAGGTGGGGTCAAGGGTGTGCAGACAAGGAGACACTGTGCACTGTTGGTGGGAATGGAAATTGGTGCAGCCACTGTGACAAACGGTATGGAGGTTCCTGAACAAATAAATACAACTACCACATGACCCAGTAATGGCTCTACTGAGTATTGATTTGGAGAACACAAAAATACTGCTTCAAAAAGACAGATGCACTCCCATGTAAACTGCAGCATTATTCACAAGAACCAGACATGGGAACACAGACCTTGGGGCACTTATGTAAAGTACCTTAGACCCAGAAAGACCAATGCCAGATGCTCTCATGTTCATTCCACTTGGAATAAACAAATACTGAACACATAGATACTGAGAGCAGATTGGTAGGTGCCAGATTCGGGGAGGGGGTGGTAGAAACGGGTGAAGGTGGTCAAAGTCTCAATGTTTGAGTGAGAAAATCCGACAGTCATGAAATGTTCTGTCTAGCATGGAGACTAAAACTAATTCCGCAGCATTGGGTATAGGTTTCCCTGCTCTTTGAAAGTACAGGGCTTCTGAGAAACCTTGCACAGCAGAAATGGTGTCAAGAAGGAATGGCCATTAATTTACAGGGAACAATTAGACAGTGTGCTCAGACTCAAAAATTCCTTCTCTTTGGCTTTTCTTAGCCCTCAGGACACAAGTTTCTAACTGAGGCCCAGCATAAATGAAGATAAAGCACAGAACAGGCTGACAGACACAATTCAAAGTGCTGGTGGCTGGATGCGGAGAGCGGTTCCCAGCGGAAGGAGCTGGTTGGGGTGCACGCCGCCTCTGTCGTGCTTCTCCCCAAAACAGATGCTGAACGCGATTCTCACTGTTCACCTTTTTTCATAAGAGGGAAATCCTCTTCAGGTCTCTTCCTCTTACTGAAGCTGGGTAATAACGTAGTTCTTTCAAGAAAGCCCAGTGTCTTTCTGTGAACCTTTAAAAAGTGGGGGATACTTGTACTTGAGCATTGCTGAGGGAGGAGATGTGAAAGGTTCTCCCAGACACAAACCTCAGCAGATCCACCAGGAAAGGCACCTTCCTCAGCATGCGGAACACGGACTACCTCCTACCCCTCGAGAAGCCCTCTCTTTCCCCTCGATCAGGACAACCCACAACACCTGGGAGTTACCCCAATTCCTTTGTTCTCCTGCTCCTGATAGCTAACCCATCAGCAAATCCTGGGAGTTCCATCTTCAAAATGGACCCATAATACGTCTAACCACTCCATCCAAGGCCACCTCTCTGGTCCACAGTGCCTGAGTTCATGGAAAATCTTTGTCATTGACCTGCCTTGCCATCTTCAACCCTTTGTCATCTGTCCTCAACACTGTAGCCAGGATGGCCCAGTGAAACAGGGTCTCATGGGGTTATAGCCGTGGAATGGCTTTCTGTCACCCTCTGTCACCTCTCTGAGGTCATGTACTAAGCTGTCTCCTGTGGCCACAGGGCCTTCTTGCTGCTCCTGGACATACCTGGAATTCTCCTGCCCCAGAGCCTTCGCACATGCTTTCCCTTCTGTTTCGAATGCACTTGATATGTGCTCACTCACCTTCGGAGAAGTCTGAATTGGAGTGACAGGGACAGAAGATGAGGCTGTGTGTGTTGCGTGAGGCTGGTGGCCCAGAAGAAGGTTCTCGGCCAGCTTTCCGCCTGTGCCTCCCTTGTCCTCAGCCAGGAACTTGCACACAGCACTCACCTGTCACAACTCTCACCCATGAGACCCACAGCCACCCCTGGAGCCCACCCTGCCCACACCCTGCTACAGAATGCATTCAGCTCTCCTCTGGGACCCCTGTCAGCTTTACCCAGAGCTGGAACTCCGTCATCTCCTGCAAAGCACCCGGATTCCCCCTTTCTTCCAAAATCACACTGGCGCAAGGCTTTCATGAGAAAGCTATAATGCTAACTAATGAAAAGTTCACACCTTCTTTCCCCTTCTGTTGCCTTTCTCTCCACCTTCTTTCCTACCTGTGCAAACTGCAACATATCACTGGAACATGAACATGCTCTGAGATCTGAATCTTTCATTGCAGCTTTCTGAGGACTCCTTATGTGATAAGAAACTAGTGTATCTTACAACAGGGTGTTTTACAACTATCATCTATAGAATAGTACAGCCCAATTCACTATAATTTTACCTCACTCTTCAGGAAGCAGAACACTTTTCCCTTTCTTCTTTTACTTAAATTCCAGTTAGTTCACATGCCATGGAATATTCGCTTCAGGGGTAGGATTTAGTGATTCCTCACCTGCATACAGTACCCGGTGCTCATCACAAGTGCCCTCCTTAATACCCCTCACCCATTTAACTCTTCCCCCATACGCCCCTGTCCTGCAGCAATACTCAGTTTGTTCTCCAAGGTTGAGTCTATTTCCTTGTTTGCCTCTCTCATCACCCCTCCACTCTGTTCATCTGTTTTCTTTCTGAAATTCCAATGCGTGAGAGCGTAGTATATTTGTCTTTCCTCACTGATTTTGCTTAGCTTAATACACTCTAGATCCATCCACATCCTTGCATATGGGAAGATATCATTCTTTTGGAGGCTGGATTATATAACCATTATATATATGTATCCCACATCTGCTTTATCCATTCATCAGTGCATGGACTTTGGGATTCTTTCCATAGTTTGGCTACTGTGGATATTGCTGCTATAAACATCATGGTGCATGTACCCCCTTCGAATCTGCATTTCTGTATCCCTGGGTAAATACCTAGGAGAGCAATTGCTGGATCATGTGGTTGTTCAATGTTTAGCTTTTTGAGGAACCCCCACACTGTTTCCCAGACTGGCTGCACCACTTTGCATTCCCACCATCAGGATGGGAGGGTTCCGCTTTAAGCAGAACATTATCTGCTGGCAATTTCATAAGAGGAAACAAAACCTCTGTGAGATGCACCCAGGGTCAGGTAAGCAGTTGCAGAATTCACCCCAAGGCTCCTGACGCCAAGCCCCTTGAAGCCACCAGCATGCCACTATCCAAAAGAATTCCCAGACTCTTCATCTGACTCCACCACCAAAGAAACTACAGAGAGAATATGGCACCTCAAAATATCGAGATAATACATTTAGTAAAACTAGAACATCATTCTCAACTTTTAAACAGGAACAGGCCATTTTGGATAATTTTGAATTTTCCCTCCACCCTAATTTTAACTCATCTGTTGAATAAAGTAATGAATGATGAAACATCACCTTTGTCGAATGACAACATCCCAGTCTGTATCAGATGAAAAAAAGCCACCTAACTCTAGATGCTGGCCACTCAACCATATCTTAGGCCCAATTGAATAAACACTGTTAGATGAAGGAACAAATTAGATGTTACAAACAGGTACCGAGTGAATCTCACCTTCCCTTTCTAATAATAGAGGGTTCCTAGGAAACAGATGGTCAAAATACATTTGTAAGCAATAAATGGACAGAGAAATTGTGATCCCCTGCAAAGTTCTACCTGCAGGGAAACTAAGTAATTCTTGCACCAAACCCAGAATGCTGGCAGCTGCTTCAATTTTACTTTGTGGCTCAACTAGAGAAAAGAGAAAAGCCCAGGAGGTTTTGGCATAATGAGAGGTTTTACCTCAAGCCCTGACATAGATAGGACATTTTGCCAAACATACCTGTGCTTTCTCTGAACACTGGCGTCCTGTGACAAGCTGCCTCGCTGACTCCGATGCTGACGTTCAAAACCTCGGGTGTCTTGGAGCCAGAGCAGAGAAGTGCTGTCAGCTGGGGAGAAGAAGGCATCTCTGGCCTAAAGCCTGCACCTGCTTCGGTTTCTGGGCAAAAGGGCAACACATACTTGTTGTTTAGCAGTAATTATCTTCATTCTCAATAAACCAATGATCTTGCCTTTTCTGGAAAGCAGACTTACTCTTCTAAAGAAACCCTCATTTCGTCTATTCCCAATTCAACTAGAGTGGAACATTTATTTCTCGCTTAAATAGAAAATACTGTTAGTGTCGACACTGCGTGAATGAACTTTTAAAAACATTTTAGAGAGAAAGGAAGAGATCTTTATCCAACCCCAAGTCAGGAAAACGGCCTGGGAGACACAATCTTCACCAAGAAGGGAGTGCTCCGGGAAAGAACATTTGGGGCAGGGTTATATATTTTTTCTGTTTTGTTTTACGTACAGTGTTACACACCACAATAAGGATCTTCTTAGTTTCCAGAAAGTGACAGATTTTTCTTATGTTTTCAGTATGTACATGTCAGTATGACTTTAGTCTTATGGGAGCCAAAGAGGTTCATTATTTTTCTTATCTTTATGTTGGCATTTTTGGTTATTGTTTCTTCTCGAAGCAGATGTACAACATGTGCTTGGGGCAGAAATAAGGCCCATGCTTTGAGGTTTTGCCCAGTCATTTTGAGCCAGGTATAATGTTAAAGGATAGCTTCCCTGGGATCCAAGGATCAGGGCCCACAGATGATATAAGATAAAAATTACTTTTTGGGGCGCCTGGGTGGCACAGCGGTTAAGCGTCTGCCTTCGGCTCAGGGCGTGATCCCGGCGTTATGGGATCGAGCCCCACATCAGGCTCTTCCGCTATGAGCCTGCTTCTTCCTCTCCCACTCCCCCTGCTTGTGTTCCCTCTCTTGCTGGCTGTGTCTATCTCTGTGGAATGAATAAATAAAATCTAAAAAAAAAAAAATTTCATGTCATTTGCAAATAGTGACAGTTTTCCTGTATGGATTTCATATCTTTTCTCTTTTTTTTTTAAAATTATGTTAGTCACCCTACAGTACTTCATTTGTTTTCATGTAGTGTTCCATGATTCATTGTTTGCATATAACACCTGGTGCTCATTATGACATGTGCCCTCCTTAATACCCACCTCACCAGATAACCCATTTCCCTACCCTCCCTTCCTGCACCCTCAGTTTGTTTCCCAGTGTCAATAGTCTCTCTTGGTTCATCTCCCCTCTCATTCCCCCCCTTCACTTTTCCCCTTCCTTCTCCTAATGTCCTCCTTAAGTTATTCCTTCCATTCCACATAGGAGTGGAACCATATGATAATTGTCTTCCTGCTTGACTTAATTTCACTTAGCATAATCCCCCTCTTGTCCATCCACGTTGGTTCAAATGGTGGGTATTCATCCTTTCTGATGACTGAGTAATATTCCATTGTATAGATGAACCACATCTTCTTTTGTCCATTCATCTGCTGAAGGACATCTTGGCTCCTTCCCACAGTTTGGCTTATGGACATTGCTGCTATGAACATTGGTAAGTACAGGTGCCCCTTCTTTTCATTACTCTGTGTCTATGGGGTAAATACCCAGAAGTGTAATTGGTGGGTCGTAGGATAACTCTGGTTTAAAGTCTTGAAGAACCTCCATATTGTTTTAAGTGGCTGTACCAGCTTGAATTCTCATGAGTAATGCAAGAGGGTTCCCCTTTCTCTACATCCTCTGTGACTTTTTTTTTATTTCCTGTCTTGTTAATTTTTTTTTTTTCAAGATTTTATTCATTTATTCCACAGAGATCAAGACAGTGCCGAGAGGGAACACAAGCAGGAGGAGTGGGAGAGGAAGAAGCAGGCTCATAGTGGAGGAGCCTCGGCCTCGATCCCATAATGCCAGGATCACGCCAGCCAGCGGCAGACGCTTAACCGCTGTGCCACCCAGGCTCACCCCTGCCTTGTTAATTTTAATTGTAACCATTCCAACTGGTGTAAGGTGTTATCTCTGGGTTTTCGTTTTGACTTGTATTTTGACTGATGGCAAGTGATGTGGAGCATTTTTCGTGTGTCTGTTGGCCATTTGAATGTCTTCTCTGGAGAAGCATCTCTTTGTGTCTTCTTCCATTTTTTGGTGTCGAGTTTGAGGAGTTCTTATAGATTCTGGCTTACCAGCCCTTTATCTGTAATACCATTTGCAGATATCTTCTTCGGATTGCATAGGTTGCCTTTTGTTTTGTGGATCGCTGCTTTTGTCGCAGAAGCTTTTTATCTGGATGAAGTGCCAATAGTTCATTTTTGCTTTTATTTCCTTTTTGCCTTTAGAGAACTTGCTTGCAAGAAGTTCTTGAGTCCAATGTTGAAGAAAGTTCTTTTGATTTTGATATGAGACAGGAATCCCTTTTTATGCTTCTTTTCCTGACTGTATTCGAGTCCTCTGTCTTTCCTGGTGACTCTAGCTAAGTTTTTCAGTTTTGTTTATCTTTCCAAAAAAGGCAGCTCTCTCATTTTCATTGTTTTTGTTTTTGTTTTGTTTTGTTTTTGTCTTTTTAGTCTCTGTTGGATTTATTTATGCATTCCTTTTGTTATTTCCTTATTTCTACTTAATTTGGGGCTTTGTTTTTGTTCTTTTATTTTCTACTTTCTTTACCACATAAATCAGGTTGTTTATTGGAGAGCGTTTCTAATGATGATGAAGACTCGAATTACAATGAACGTCCCCTCTTAGAGTTACTTTTGCTGCATCCCATAAGTTTTTGTAGGTTGCCTTTTTCATCAGTGTCAAGATACTTCTAAAATTTTTATGATTTCTTTCTTTTGACTGTTGGTTGTTTAGTAGCATGTTGTTAAATCTTCACATATTTTTCTTAATCAGGAGAGCCATGTTCTCTTTTTTCAGCATGGCCTGCCCTCCCTCAGTCTTCTTCAGGGAAGCTCTCCCACTTCCTGGAGCTGACAGCTCTGAACTTAAAAATGAATGTAATTTGCTTTATTCTATGCCTTAGTTCATCCATATCATGTCTTCAACCTGTTAGTGGGTTTTTTTTTTTTTTTTAGCACATCTGAAGGGCTGTCTGCTCAAGGAGGGGACGACCGGCTCAGCACCTTCCCCTCTCATCTCCCTCAGCATGTCTCTCAGCCCTGGGGCCAGCTGTCCCACTGGAGACGAGGATCTGAGCCAGCCTGAGTCCAGCTGTGTGTCAGCTGTGTAGGACTGATGCTGTCAGACATTGGGCAGCTGGCATGGGCCAGGTGTGCAGTGTCTCTCATTCCTTCCCTCCCTTCCTCCCCCAGAGGTAGCTCAGAGCAGCCTTCAATCCCTGCTTCTCCAGATCCCTTGACCTATGCCTCCTGTGTTCAGCTGGTGACCTAGGGAGTTTCACATGGATTCTACCTCCCATGGCCTCCCGTAGCAGAGTCCCCGGGATCAGGGAGGGTTCGACCCTTGTCTGCTTTTGGTCTTCTTCCTGTCCTTCCGCACTGCCTAAATTCCACCTTTGCATCTTCCATGTATGTGCTTGGATGGAAGCCCATCCACAGGGAACCCATTAGCCAATGGATCCAGGCAATGAACATTGAAGTAGAGATCCAGGATCCATAATAAACCTGCTCTGAAACCTGTCCCAAAGTCTGTGACTCTCTCACACTGAAACAGAAACAATAATAGCTTTCTGGACTGTGAAGTGAACAGTGTTCTACTTCCAATCTTGGAATGCATAGGTGCTGAGCCTGGACAGAAAAGGACCATGGCTCCCGTGGGCTGATCCACGGTAAGAACTCAGTGAAATCTGAATTCGAGGCAGAGAGTGAATAATTATTGTAGAGTGAATCCTCCCAAGTAGGCCTTATGCACATTGCACAGGAAAAGCTTTTTCAAAGAGGTTCCTGAAAGAAAAATCTTTTTTAAAAATTTATTTTAATTCCAGTAGAGCTGCCAATATACAGTGTTGCTATCTGCTCTTCCAGGTGTAAAATAGAGTGATTCAGTAATTCTATATATTACTCAGTGGTCATCAAGAAAAGTGTCCTCTTAATCTGCTCCATCTATTTCACTCATCCCTCTATCCACTTCCTCTCTGGTAACCATCCATTTGTTCTCTCTTGTTAAGAGTTTGTATTTTGGTGTGTCTCCTTTTTCTCTTTTATTTATTTATTTATTTTTGTTTGTTTCTTAAATTACCCATTAGAGTGACATCGTATGGGATTTGTCTTTCTCTGACTGACTGATTTCAGTTAGGATAATACTCTCTAGCTCCATCCATGTCTGCAAATGGCAAGGTTTCATATTCTTTTTCAAGTGGAGTAATACCTTACGTGTGTGTGTGTGTGTGTGTGTGTGTGTGTGTGAATACGCATCTATCATCTCATTTGTCACTAATTTTTCTACAGACACTTGGGTTGCTTCCATATTGTGATATTGTAAATAATGGTGCAAGAAACATAGGGGTGCACGATCCTTTTAAGTTACTGTTTTCCTGGGTCTTTGGGGAAATACCAGTAGAGTGATTGTTGATCATAGGGTGTTCTATATTTAATTTTTTTGAGGAACCTTCATACTGTTTTCCACGTGTGGCCACCAGTTTGCAATCCCACCCACAGTTCGCGAGGATTCCCTTTATCCACATTCTCCCAACACCTGCTCTTTGTTGTGCTTTTGATGTTAGCCATTCTTGACAGGTTTGAGGTAATACCTCTCATTGTCCTTTGGATTTACATTTTCCTGACGATGGGTGATGGTGAACATCTTTCACGTACCGGTGGCCATTTGTATTTCTTCTTTGGAGAAATGTCTGTCCATGTCTTCTGCCTATTTTTTAACTGGATGATTTGTATTTTGGGGATCGAGTAGTATCAGTTCTATATGTTTTGGACACTATCCGTTTATTACATATGATCATTGCAATATCTTCTCCCTTTGAGTAGTTTGTCTTATTATTTTTACGTTTTCATTGTTCTTCTGCCATGTGGAAACTTTTTATTTTGCTGTATTCCAAGTAGTTTATTTTTGCTTTCATTTCCTTTTGCTCTCAGGAGACAGTCCAGAAAAAATGTTGGTATGGTCCATATCAAGAAGTTACTGTCTTCCCTCCTGTAGGATTTTTATGGATTCAGGTCTCATATTGAGGTCTTGAAACTGTTTTGTGTTTGTCTGTATTGTGTAAGAAAGCAGTCTAATGTCATTCTTTTGTGCGTAGCTGTCTAGTTTTCCCAACACCATTTGCTGTATAGACTGAGCTTGTCCCTTTTGATATTGTTGCTTCCTTTGTGGAAGATTCATGGACCACATAACTGTGGGTTTCTGTCTGAACTTGTATCCTGCTCCTTTGGTCGCTGTGTCTATTTTTGTGTCAGACTCTCTTGTTAGGATGACTGCAGCTTTGTAGTATAACATGAAATCTGAATGTGTCCTCCAGCTTTGTTCTTCTTTTTTTCCACATTGCACTGGCTGTTCAGTATCTTTAGTGGTTCCATACAAATGTTTAGGATTGTTTATCCGAGGTCTTTTTATTCTTTAATTTAAATTCAATTAGCCAACTTACAGTACACCATTAGTTTCAGATGTAGTCTTCAATAAATTGGTCAAATGCGGTAACACCCAGTGCTCATTGTATCGCGGTGGCCTCCTTAATGCCACTCACCCAGTTACCCCCACCCAACTTCTCCTCCAGCAATCATCAGTTTGTGGCTATAGTTAAGAGTCGTCTATCATGGGTTTTCTCCTCTCTGATGGCTTCCCATTCTATTTTCCCTCCCTTCCCTGGCGGCTCCTTCCCATTTTCTGATATTCCACATAGGAGTGAAAGCATATGATCATTGCCTTTCTTTCATTGGCTTATTCCACCTGTGCATACTTCGGCCTCCAGCTCCACCCTTACCCAAGTCAGTGTGATGGTAAGTATTCATCCTTTCTGATGGCTGAGTAATATTCCATTATATATATGATCCACATCTTCTTTATCCATTCATCTGTCCATGGTCATCTGCACTCTTTCCACAGTTTGTCTATTATGGATATTGCTGCTATGAACACTGGGATGCATGTGTCCCGCTCACTACCTCTGTCTCTTTGGGTAAATACCAGTAGTGCAATTTGCTGGGACAGAGGGTAGCTTTATTTATAACTTCTTGAGGAAACTCTGTACCATTTTTCAAGAGTGGCTGTACCGACTGCATTTGCACAGGGCTGTAAGAGGCCTGCTTTCTCCACATCTGCCTCCAACATGTATAGTTTCATGTCTTCTTATTTTTAGATATTCGGCCTCGTGTGATATGGCATCTATAGGGGTTTAGATTTGCATTTCCCTGAAGCCAAGTGATATGAAGCATTTATGCATGTATCTTTTGGTCACCAGTATGTCTTCATCAGTGAAATGACTTCCCATTTTAATCCATCTCAAGACCTAAAGCTGGGTAAGGCACTGAAGCTGGATGATGCCATCGGTTGGAATTGTGGAGAATTTCAAAAGATCTCCGTGAAGAGCAAGTTTAAAGGTCAGTGTGAAGCTACTAATTGGATCCGGGAGATCTCTCTGAAAGTGGGGGTTTCTGGGATGGGCTGAGGGGGGCCTCCGATTTTCCTGGTATGAATCCTTGCTGCTGCCCCAAACGGACAAGCCTTCCTGCTGTGGGGCAGGCTGGAGTCCTCTAGTCGTGCAGAGGTGAGCCCAATGCCTGGTACCTGGAGGCAGGCAAACGGGGAGGGGACCCTCAGCAGAAGACCCAGGGTTAGGTTAGGCCTCAAGAGACAGCAGGTCCGAACTGCCAGTGCTCAGAGAACTCCCAGGCCGACTGAGATAAGGGCACAAGGGCAGATGAATGTGAGCCTTGGGGGTTTCATCCGGAGCGCCCACAAAGCTCGGAGTTCACCAGCAGGGGCTCTCAGGGGTGCCCTTAATTCTCTTGCACCCTGAATGCTCTGTTGTGCCCCAAAACGGTACAGTTCCCTGTGGGCTGCAGGTGGGCTGAGTCTCACGGTGGGGCTTGGTGTCCTAATCCCCAGAGGTGTCTGACCCTGGGAGGGGCCCCTTCTGTGGCCAACCTAGGGCAAGGTTTAGGTCCAGGAGGACTCGGCAGGGCCAATCTGCAGGCTGTGCGGCGAGCCCGTGGAGGCTGAGATGAGGCCATGGGGGAGGGTGAGCATGGGCTCCTGTGTCAGGGGACGGCTGCCAAAGTGGGGATTGTTCTGGGGGCCTCCCCACGTTCCCGAGCCCCAGGTGGCCTCCACAGAGCCCCTGCGGGACACGGAGCCAAGTGGGGGTGGCAGGCCTTGGTCCTGTAGCTCAGGTGTCCAGTCCTCAGGCCGTGCCCCAGGTCTCAGGGGAGGGGCCCTCCCTAGCTGACCTAGGGCTACGCCCAGGAACCCGGCAGGCCTGATCTGCCGCTCTGCGACGAGCTCGGTGGCAGGCCGCGAAGTGGAAGGTGTGGGGCGGGATGAGCGGTGGGCATCAGGGTTGGGGTGTAGGGGGCCACTGACCACTGCTGGGGCCCAGGTGGCCCTACCAGTTCTCCCCTGCACGGGATGCTTCAAGTGGTGCCCCTAAGGCATGGTTTCCGAGGGGTGGCAGGCTGAGTCCTGTGGAGCCTCAGGTGTACCCAATCCCCAGAGTTAGGTAGGATTAGGGTACTCTAAGAAGTTAAAGAAGTGTTAGGTTAGGTGTGTGAGGTAGGGGTTAGGTTAGGGTAAGGTGAGTGGGTACGGGTTGGGGTTGGCTTTAGGGGTTACAGGTTAGGGGTTATGGCTTAGGTACGGATTAAAGCTTAGGGCACGTAAGAAGTAATTTGCTTGGCTCTTGGGCTTTTGTGCTTAGTGCTTAGGCTGGAGTTCGGCTTTTAGGCTTAGTAAGTACTCGGTTAGGTTAGTACGGTTAAGGTACGATTAGGGTACTAAGTTTAGGCACGTGGTTAGGTACGGTTTATAGTATGGGTTAGCATACGGTTAGGGTATGTTTTAGGCTACGGTTAGGCCAGGTATAGCTAGGGTTACGGACGGGCTTGGTTGCTGCTTAGGTTAGATTAGTACACCAGGCATAGGGAACAGTTTAGGATAGGTACTGTTTAGGTTAGGTATGGGTTAGGATACGGTTAGGGTACATGTTAGGTTAAAAATGCTTGAAGTAAGGCTTAGCCTGGGTTATGATAGGGTACGGTTTTATGTATGGGTTAGGTACGGGTTAGGGGTAGGTTAGCTGAGATTGGGTAGGTTATGGGTAGTAGGGTTGGGGGTATAGAGTCGCAGGTTTAGGTTTAGGCAGTTTTGGTTTAGTGTTAGGTTAGGTTAGGCTTAGCTTGGGTTTGTGTTGTGCCAAAGCTAGGGCTTAGTGTTAGGTTAGGGTTTAAGGTTTAGGGCTTTAGGTTAAAGGAGTGCTAGGGTTTAGGTTAGGGTTAGGATTAGAGGTTAGGTTTAGGCTTAGGGGTTAGGTTAGGGGTTAGGATTAGGGTTAGACTCTCTGTGCAGCCAGCAGGTCCGATACGCTCCTGCTGTGCCACGAGCGGGATGGCTGGGCCAAGGTGAGGGCTACAGTGAGCGGAGTTTGGGCCTCAGAGTTGGCGTGAGGCCTTCAAATGTCTCCGGGGCTCGGAGGGACCTGTCCATACTCCCGCTGTGAATGACCGGTGCGCCTCTAGTGATTGCATATGTGGCAGCACAGTGACTGAGGTTCTGGGGCTCAGTGTCCTGGTCCTTGCATTACAAGCCAGGCCCCTTATGAGAGGGCCCCTCGGTGGCCAACTCTAGGTTAGGTTAGCCCCGTGATCCCGGTAGGCCTGATCCGCCGGGTGTGCGGTGAATGGAGGCTGTGGAGGTGAGGCTGGCGAGCGGAGCGTAGTACTCAGCGTTTTGGGCGCGGGTGGCCTTGTATGTCGCCGTGACCAGTTGGGCCTCGCCTGCCTCCCCGCCTTGAGTCGACCGGTGTTGCCTCTAGCGGCCCGCATAAGGCGGGCCAAATGGTGAGTCTGGCGACTGCGCCTGTGGACTCCAATCCCAGGCCTTGAGGCGCCAGGCCCCTGTGGATGGACCTTTGGCGGGCTTGCACTAGGGTTAGTGCTAGCCCCCAGGAGGCTGGCAGGCCTCCATCTGCCCATGTGCGGTGAATGGAGGTGTGGGCTGATGTGCAGTAGCTGGCGAGCAGTGGAGCGTGGGCCAGTAGCTTATTGCCTGCTTGCTCGGGTGCCTGAAGGTGGCAGGTGGCTCGGAGGGTCCTACCCCTTCCTTCGCCCTGAAGGATTCGGGCGGCGCCTCTAGCGCCCATGTGGCGGCGCGGGGCGGCAGGGTGCAGGGTCTCATTCACAGTGGGGGCATCTCTTCCTCACAGACATCAGGCAGGAAATGGATTTGGCCTTCTGCCAGCCCAACCACAGCTGAGTGTCACAGCACCTTGCGGGCTCATAAGAGTTTCACTGTCACCAGGCAGGTCATTGTATTTTAACAAACCACTGTGAGAGTTTGTACTGTTTTCATCTGCAACCTCCTAGAGGTAAATGCAGGTCTCTGTACCATGTGAAGTCATGTGAAGGCATCGTGAGAAAGTGTCCTTTTTTGCTTAATGAAAAGATGGTTGGGCTCCTGGCTGGCTCAGCCAGTTAAGCATGTGCCTTTGGCTTCAGGTTATGATCCCCAGGTTCTGGATCGAGCCTCGGCTCCCTGCTCAGCAGGAAAGGAGGTAGGAAATAGCTTAGAACCCACAGAGAATGTGAATAAAGGGGATGAAATGAACTTGGTCTGTGTTTTGCTTTAGGATTGGAAGTTAGTTTTTTCTCACCTCGTGATTGTTCTTGAAACAGAAAAGTTTTATGGGCGCCTGTGCACACAGCGGTTAAGCCGTCTGCCTTCGGCCCAGGCTTGATTCCGGTACAGGATCGAGCCCCACATCAGGTCTCTTCTCGCTATGAGCCTGCTTCTTCCACTCCCACTCCCCTGCTTGTGTTCCCTCTCTCGCTGGCTGTCTCTCTGTCTAATGTAAATAAATAAATCTTTTAAAAAAAAAAGAAAAGCTGTATTGTTTTTTTACTCTTTTTAATTTTTTTTTCTAATAATTTTTATGATATGTTAGTCACTATACAGTATTTCCTTAGTTTTTGATGTAGTGCTCCGTGATCATTATTTGCATATAACACCCAGTGCTCCATGCAATATGTACCTTTCCTTAATACCTATCACTGGCCCATCCCAATCCCCCACCCTTCTCCCCTCTGAAGCTCCTCAATTTGTTTCCCAGGGTCCATAGTCTCTCGTGGTTCATTCCCCTTCTGTTTAGGGTCCATTGTCTAAAGGGACAGACAGTGGAAGTTCACCAAATATAAGATCTGAAATTGAATTGTTCATTATACATGCCGCCAAGTAGTTCTAGACATTTCATTCTACTGTAGTAATTCATTATACCCAAAGCGGGTGCATGTGGAAGACAATTGATGCATAATAGTGGTAATAAAACACTCGCCCCCTCAGTAGTAGAATAATAGAGGATGCATATGTAAAATTATTCGACTACAGCTTCCATGCTTTCCTTTGGTTCTTATTATCTATGAAATTGGACAATTTTTGTTCTCTAGGCTTAAAACTCATTGTCAGTATTTAGAGTTTTTCAATGCTGATTTTCTTCTGTGTGGAAAAATAAAAACTTAAAATATGTATGAACGTTAAAAAACGCTATATTGAAAATGACAGCAGGGAAGTTCCATTTTGTGAATATTGTGTCAATGGATCTCTATTTTGACATCAGTGTTCATTAGAAATGATGACATTTCATGTGAGTATAAATATCAATGTGAAAAAGAAAAGGTAGGAAGAACCTTGAATGTTTAAGTAATTGGTGAAATGACAGGTGTGTGTGTGTGTGTGTATGTGTGTGTGTGTGTGTGTGTGTGTAATTGATTTTCAGTGAATGGTTCAGCTTCTTGTAGGGCCTCCGAGAGAGCCCAGGTGAACCTTTCAATGAGTTGGTATCTGTTTTCAGAACATGGGAATCTTTTAGTCCAATAGTCAATCAGGCAAGCTTTGAGGTCTTGAAGAGTTTCAGTCCTCAGCGATGGTGTTGCAGACCCTTCTGAGCAAACCCTAGGGTATGCTCAGAGCCCTCCTTAGCTGGTACCAAGGTGTGACGATTCTCAGACAGCATTTCCCAAAGAAGTACTCTTGAGTCTCTGTCCTTGTCACATTCCCCTGCACTTCCTTACACTAGTTATGTGATCAGTGTTTCAGGATAACCCTTACATGTGATTTTTGCTATTTCCTACTAGTCCTATCTGTTTCTCAATCTTCTTCTTTTATGGTAGGGGTTGGGAAGCAACCTGTGTGGTGTAGGAAGGTGTAAGTTGTCTGCCTTCAGAGGGACTGAATGATGCCTAGAAATTGTATCTCGTAGTTTGAGGTCAAATTGTCCATCCTCTGCGTGTCAGGAATTCCATCACTTTACTTCGATGCTAGTCTGTTCTTCAAGCTGTCCTCAGAAATAAGGACGCTCATCCATCTAGGGAATACTGGTTTGTGTGTATGTTTTCATGTTAGGTAAAGGCCTTGCTGCTTCCTGAAGATCATACTGTAGAACACTCTCTTTCCTGTTCTTATTTGGCCATCAGTCAATCTTTGTGACCTATTCTGTTTATAAATAGACTTTTATGGTTGATGAGCAGGGAATTCTTTCTTGACAAGTCTTTGTCAGTGTGTGTATTAGAAATCTTTACTTCCCAGCCTGCGTTCACTTTTTTATTTTCTTATGATCATAAGATAAGGAGAAGTCACATTTTTATGAAGTCCCACTGTGAATTCTTTTTAAATGGTTAGTGCACTAATGTCCTGCACACCAAGATTGATCAGGTTCTATGTTTTCTTTCAGAAACTGTCCAATGGGAAGCTACAATCAATCTCAAATTTATAAATTGCATTTTTAATTCTAATAGTGTATCTATAGACTGTTTTGGATTTTCTATGTAATACAATCATATTATCTGTGAATAGACACAATTATCCTCAATTCTTATACTTTTTGTTTCTCTTGCCTTCTAACACTGGTAGACTCTCCGATGCAACGATGAATAGAGCAGCATTGTTTGAAGATTTTAATTTACCTTTTCTCAATATATGACAGAAAATAGATACAAAATCATTGGTAACAAATGTGACCTAATTGGACATATAGGAACATTCCATAGTAAGTGCAGAATAACAAAATTATTCTTAAGTGGTCATAGATTCTTTACCCAAATAGATGATAGGTGGGGCCACGAATCAAGTCTACAAATATTAAACCCTGAAATTAACTAGATTCTATATTTAGAAACACATGGAGAATTGAGCCACAGGTCATATCGAAAGAAAACCAGGAAGTCCTTCAATGTTTAAAAATTAAATGAACTTTGCTCATCATCCTAAAGGTGTAGAGGGAATCTTAATGGAAATTCTGAACCTTTTCTACATGAGGGCTCACACACAATGGCACTTTCTTTGTGAAGAGCATTATAATAACCAAGACAGGAGTTGAGCTCTATAAGTAGAGTTCTGCCTGCCCCAGCCACACTCTGGCAGCCTTGGCTGTGGTCCCACTCAGCTGTCCCTTCTGGTGGCCTGAGCAAGGGGGTCAACATGGCCATATGGAAATGGGAAGCTCCCCACTCATAGTGATGATGGCAACTCCCACAGCTGCCCTTTCTGGTGGCTCTGAGCTAAGGGGGTCAACATGACCATATGGAAATTAGAAGCTCCCCACTCTTAGTGATGACGTTGTTATCATATCGTCCTCACCAGTCCAACAACATGATTTCCTGAGTGACCATGACAAGAGCGACTTCTTGGCCTTCCTTCAGGTTTGAAAAATCATCTGGTGAGTCATCTATTAGAAATATGGATTCAACATGGGTTCTTTTTCTCTGGAAAAAATATACCCGATAGCAATTATGGCTTCCTGAGTACCTGTTCTGAGAGACATCATACTGGCTTTCCTTTTGTAGCAATCTGCCTCTTAAACTTCTCAACTAGGGTGTAGATATTTTTAGGACATATTCAGATGGTTAGACAGGGACTCAGATGATATGAGCTCACAGAGGATTTTAGTGTCAGAAACCAAGTGGGATCCCCAAATTGACTCCAAATCCCTTGTTGTTCCAACAGGGTACCTAGTTCCCTTATCTCTGGTCTTTCGATCTGAAACCTGATCAAGTATCATAGGATTTTCTTGTCAGTGGAAAACTAGAACGAATTCAGTGGGCCTTTTCACCTCTGCCCATGGTGATCATTAGATCATTATCTCAGTGGAGGACATCTGGGTAAGATACTCTCCAAAGATCCTTAGGAATAGAGACAGTATAATATTTTTCTGGTATTAAAGTTACTGAACCAACTATCTGTTTTAGGTCCATTCAAGCTCTTGGCATGTTCAGAGGGTGCTGTAAAACAGGTCTGAAGTAGTATTTAAATACACTCCAGCTCAGCCCTTTTCTACCAAGTGAGCCAATGCTTTATAAACATGGCTAAAATATTCCTTACCCTACGATGACTTCCCAGCCACGAAGTGTTTAAATGGTATGATCATGTGAATTACATTAGTCAACATTTGCAGAGGAAGAACTTAGTGCATCCAGGGGCACTTCATGCTGAAATTAGTTTTGTGACAACGAGCTACTGTGTTTTTATTCTGCAGTCCAAGAATGGTGCCAGACATTCTCTAAGGTGTCTAGCAGTCCTACAATCGATTTTAAGTGGTCTGTGTGCTTCAGATATTTGGGCAGGAGAAGGGCAGAGTACAGAGACTGTGAAACTTCTGTTACCTGTGCGGGACCATGGAGCATGCAGCCTTCTGTAGGCATCATTTTGATTTCTTGGTACTCTCTTGTGAAAGGTGCTTTGTCTCCAAATTCCTCCATTTAGGGTGTGTAATTATAATGATAAAAGTAATTTTTTTAATAATGATTTTTTTATTATATTATGTTGGGTCACCATACAGTAAAAGCATCCCCGGTTTTCATGTAAGGCTCGATGATTCATTAGTTGTGTAAACAACTCTGAAAAACATTCAAAATATGTGCCCCCTTACTACCCATCACCGGTTCATCCCATTCCCCCACCCTCCCCTCTGTAGCTCCCTCAGTTTGTTTCTCATAGTCCACAGTCTCTCATGTTTCATATTCCCTTCTGATTAGCCCCCTTTCTTTATCCCTTTCTTCCCCTACTGATCATTCTAGTTCTTATGTTCCGATAGATGAGAAATCATATGATAGCGTGTCCTTCTCTGCTTGACCTACTTGGCCTCAAGCTTTCATCTCCTCCAGTGCCGCTCCATGTTGTAAGCAAATGCTGAGAAACTCATTCTTTCTGATTGCTGAGTAATATTCTCATTGTATATATGGACCACAACTTCTTAATCCAGTCATCTGTTGCAGGCATCTCGGCTCCTTCCACGATTTAGCTATTGTGGACATTGCTGCTATGAACACTGGGGTGCATATGGCCCTCTTCACTACGCCTGTATCTTGGGGTAAAACACCCAGTAGTGCAAATGGCTGGATCATAGGGTAGCTCAATTTTTAACTTTTTATGGGACTCCACACTGTTTTCTCCAGAGTGGCTGTACAACTATCATTCCCACCAACAATGTAGAGGATCCCCTTTCTCCACATCCTCTCCAACAATTGCTGTTTCTTGCCTTGTCTATTTTTGCCATTCTAACTGGCGTAAGGTGGTATCTCAGTGTGGTTTTGATTTGAATTTCCTTGATGGCAACGATTTGAACATTTTTCATGTGTCTGTTAGCCATTTGTAAGTCTCATTGGAAAAGTGTCTGTTCATATCTTCTGCCCATTTTTTGATTTGTTTATTTGTTTCTCGGTATTGAGTTTGAGAAGTTCTTTTGTAGATCTGGATACCAGTCCTTTATCTGTAGTGTCATTTGCAAATATATTCTCCCCATTCCGTGGCTGCCTCCTTAGTTTTTCTGACTGTCTTCCTTGGATGTGCAGAAACTTTTAATCTTGATGAAGTCCCATAAATTCATTTTATCTTTTGTTTCTTCTTGCCTTTGGGGATGTGTTCAGTGAAAAAGGTTGCTTTGGCCGATGTCGTAGAGATTGCTGCCTATGTTTCTCTGATTCCTTGATGGATTCGTCTCACACGAGGTCTTTCATCCATTTGGAGTTTATTTTGTGTATGGTGAGATAGTGGTCAAAAGTCTTCATTCTTGTATGTAACCTTTCTCTGGTTCCATACAAATTTAAGGGACTATTTGTTCCAGTTCTTGAAAAACGTTCTCGTATTTTGATTCGGGATAGCATTGAAAGTGTAGATTGCTCTGGGTAGCATGGACATTTTAACTCATGTTAATTTTCCGATCCTGGAGCATGGAATATCTTTCCATCTTTTTATGTCTTCCTCAATGTCTTTTAAGAGGATTTATAGTTTCTAGAAATAAAGGTCCTTTACATCTCTGGTTAAGTCAATTCCAAGGTAACGTATGGTTTTTGGTGCTAGCTTGTAAATGGGATGGATTCCCTGATTTCTCTTTTCTTCGCTCTCGTTTATTCATGTACAGAAATGCAACTGATTTGAGCATTGATTTTGTACCCGCGGCCGTTACTGGAATTGCTCTTATAACTTCTAATAGTTTGGGATGGCTTTGGGTTTTCCATAGAGCATATCATGTCGTTCAAGTAAGAGACATTTTGACTTTCTTTGCCGATTTGAATACCTTTGATCCCTTTTTTGTTGTCTGATTGCTGTAGCAAGGACTTCTAGTACTCATGTTGAATAATAGTGGCGAGAGTGGGCATCCTTGTCCAGTTTTGATCTTAAGGGAAAGGCTTCCAGCTTTTCCCCATTGAGAATAATATTTGCAGTAGGCTTTTCATAGATGGCTTTTATGAGATTGAGAAATGTACCTTCTATTCCTACACTCTGAAGGGTTTTAAATCAGGAAAGGATGCTGTATTTTTGTCAAATGCTTTTTCGGCATCGATTGAGAGGATCATATGGTTCTTGAGTCTTTTTGTTGATATGAAGTATCACACTGATTGATTTGGTAATATTGAACCACGCTTGCATCCCAGGTATGAATCCCACTTGATCGTGGTGGATAATCCTTTTAATGAACTGTTGGATTCTATTAGCAAGTATCTTGTTGAGGATTTTGGCGTCCATATTCATTAGGGAGATCGGTCTGTAATTCTCCTTTTTGAGGGGTCTTTGCCTGGTTTGGGGATCAAGGTAATATTGGCCTCATAGAATGAGTTTGGTAGCTTTCTTCTGTTTCTATTTTTGAAATAGCTTTAGGAGAATAGGTATTATTTCTTCTTGAATGTTTGGTAGAATTCCCAGGAAACCGTCCGCCTGGAGTTTTGTTATTTGGAAGGTTGTTATCACTGACTCAATTTCTTCATAATTAATTGGCCTGTTTAAGAAATCAATTTCTTCCTTTTTCAATCTTGGTAGTTTATAGGTTTCCAGGAAGGATTCCATCTCTTCCAGATTGCTTAGTTTATTGGCATATAGCTGTTGATAAAAATTTCTAATAATCCTTCCAATTTCAATGGTGTTTGTCGTGACCTCTCCTTTTTCATTCATAATTTTATTTTTTTTATTTTTTTTTAAGATTTTATTTATTTATTCGACAGAGATAGAGACAGCCAGCGAGAGAGGGAACATAAGCAGGGGGAGTGGGAGAGGAAGAAGCAGGCTCATAGCAGAGGAGCCTGATGTGGGGCTCGATCCCATAACGCCGGGATCACGCCCTGAGCCGAAGGCAGACGCTTAACCGCTGTGCCACCCAGGTGCCCCTTCATTCATAATTTTAATAATCTGGGTCCTTTCTCTTTTCTTTTGGATAAGTCTTGCCAGTGGTCTGTCAATTTTATTGATTCTCTCCAAGAACCAGCTTCTAGTCCTGTTGATCTGCTCTACTGTACTTCTGGTTTCTGCTTGATTGATTTCAGCGTAATTTTGGTCAACTGCTTCCTGTGCGTGGATTAGCCTGTCCTCTGTTGCTGTTCCAGTCTTGAGGTGAGAATATAAAACTGCATTTTAGATTTTTCTATTCTTTTGAGTGAGGCTTGGATGGCTATGTATTTCCCTTAGGACTGCCTTTGCAGTATCCCATAGGTTTTGGACTGTTGTATTTTCTCATTCTCATTGGTCTCCATAAAGTGTTAATTTGATTTTTGATTTCCTGGTTTATCGAGTCATTCCTGAGCAGGATGATGGCTTCTAGTCTCCGGTTTGAGTTTCTTCCAAATTTTCCTTGTGGTTGAGTTCCAATTTCAGAGCGTTGTGGTCTGAGAATATGCAGGGATAATTTCAATCTTTTTGGTATCGGCTGAGACCTGTTTTGTGTCCGAACATGGTCTATTCTTGAAAATGTTCCATGGGCATTAGAATAGAATGAGTATTCTTTGGTTCTGGGGGTGTAGTGTTCTATATATATCTAAGAGGTCCAACTCGCCGAGTATGGCATTCAAAGCCTTTGATTCTTTGCTTAGTTTTTGCCAGGGTTCTTGTCTATTTCTTGATAGTAGAGTGTTGAGGTCCCCTACTATTAATGTATTTTTATCTATATGTCTCTTTATTCTGGTTAAGAGTTGGCTTGTGTATCTTGGTGTCTCCCCTGTTGGGGCATATATATTTATAATTGTCATATCCACTTGTTGAATACTTCCTTAAGAATAATATAGTGCCCTTTCTGCACTAACTATAGTCTGTAGTTTAAAATCCAATTTATCTGATATGAGAATTGCTACCCCAGCTTTCTTTGAGGTCCATTTGCGTGGAAAGATGGTACTCCATCCCCTTACTCTCAGTCTGAATACTTTGGTTCGAAATGAGTCTTTGTAGACAGCAAATGGATGGGTCATTTCTTTTATCCAATCTGCAACCCTTTGTGGTGTTGAAGCAAGAATTTAAACCATTAATGTTCAGGCTGAGTACTTGAGAGATATGCTTAATTCTGCCATGTTGTCAGTAAAGTCTTTGTTTGTATTGGCTGTGACTTTCTGTTTTGTATCACTCTTGGGGCCTTTTTACTTTTATAGAACCCCCCGCATTACCTCCTGTAGGGCTGGTTTGCGGGTTACTAAATTGGCTAGTGACTGCTCGATTCTGAAATGTCTTTATTTCTCCATCAATTCTGAAGAAACAGCCTTGCTGGATAAAGGATCCTTGGTGCATGTTTTCTCTGAAAGAGCTTTAAAAATGCTCCCAACCCTTTCTCTCATTCCAGGTCTGTGTAGACAGGTCTGATGTAATTCTGATGCCTTTGCCTTGGTAGTGAGAAATTTCTTTGCCCTGGCGCTAATACTGTATCCTGGATCTCATATTTGCTAATTGCACTATGACGTGACGTGGAGTCTGTCATGTTGAGCTTGGGAGGGGTCCTCTCTGCCTCTTGACACGAATTTTTTGTCTTGCTAGATTAGGGAAGTTTCCTACAATTTGTTCAAATATCTCTTCTAGACCTCTGTTTTTCTCCACCCCCCGGGGATCGCCGATGATCTCTAGCATTGGATGCTTCGCTGAGTCAGTAATCTCCCCGTGAGCCAACATTCGCGAGCGTGGATTTTTTAAGACCATCTTCTATTTTTATTTTTTCCTCATTAACCCATCCTCCAATTCACTAACCCTTTCCTCCACTTCCGTGACCCTGGCCGTCAGAGCCTCTAGTTTTGCCTGCATTTGGCTCATAGAATTTTTAATTTCTGTCAAATTCGCCTCATTTCCGCCCTTAGGATTCATATATTCTCAGTAATATTTTCCTTAATGCTTTTTCAAGTCTACTCATTATCTTGACCATTGTTACTCTGAATTCCATTTCTGATAATTTGTGTATACATCCATATCCGTACTCTGTGGCAGAGGCCACTGACTCACTGTCTTTTTCTTTGCTGGGGGCCTTTCTTGTCATTCTGATGTGAAGAGAGGTTTGGGGTTTCAGAGCCCAGAATTATTGACTGGGTCCCAGGCCGTGCCCCTTGTTTTATAGGGATCTTAGAGATGTGGGCTTTCTTTAAAGATTTTATTTATTTACTTATCTGAGAGAGGGAGACAGACAGTCAGCAAGAACGAATCAGAAGCAGGGGAGAGAGAGGAAGAAGCAGGCTCCCAGTGGAGGAGCCCGATGAGGGACTCCTTTCCAGAATGCTGGATCACGCCCTAAGCCGAAGACAGGCGCTCAATGACGGCGCCACCCAGCGCCTACGGTTGTGGGCTCTTGATTTTCAGCCTGCCTTCTGTGTCTTGGGGAGGGGCCTGCGCGCCGATACCAGGCAAACTGTTTGGTTAGAGTTCCCGTGTCCCCTGCGAGGAGGATGGGGATGGGCACTCTCTGAGCCGGTATTTCCAGGCTTGCCTCCTGGCGGCTTTCCCTGGCGGCCGGCTATGCCTCTTCTGAGGGTCAGAGCAGCAGAGGCTGCATTGTCGCAGAACAGAGGGATTGCGGCCCGTTCTCCAACTGATGTTCTGGCCACTTTAACTCTATTACTGTTGGTGCTTGCTCAACCCTGCAGCGTCCGGGATGTCGCCCCACACCCGGCGTCCCCTCAACTTCCAGGGCCAGCGCTCTCTGTCCTTTGTGTTCTAATGCTCCCCAGCCACCGGCCGCCCCGCGTGCTCCCGGGTCTCCCGGTCTCAGTCTATGCCCGGTGAGCACACCCTGATTCCGGAGTTTTGTGAGAAGCCGCGGCGCGCACCCGGTTCAGGGTCTCAGTCTGCTTTTTCGCGGGTGCCGACCGCGAGTCCGCCTGCCCCGTGCAGGTGGCCCGCCGAGCCACCAGGCGCCCCGCGCGCGCTCCGGGAGTTCTCGGTTCAGTCCTGATCCCGTGAGCAGCACCGATCTGTGTTCGGGAGATGCCTGGTGGCACGCGTTCACGGCTCACGGCTCAGTCCGCTCTCTCGCGGGTGCCCTCTGTGAGTCCGCCCGCTCGTGCAGTGGCTGCCGCTTCCCGGCGCCCAAACGCGGCGGCTCCCTCCCCCTTCCGTTTATCTTCCGAATCCTCGCACGGTACAGCTCCCTCTTCGTACCTCAATACTCAGCGCTGGAGATGTTCATTTGTAGAGATCCAGATGCATCATCCTGCGTCTCAGGCTGATTCCGTGGTTATTAGGCTGGTCTGGTACCTATCCAGCTCGACTCAGGGGACCGGTGAAAAAGGGGTCCCTTACTACTCCGCCATCTTAACCCTCTGATAAAAGTATTTTTATC
>NW_024425675.1:325046-325296 GCF_017311325.1 Ursus maritimus
AAAAAAAAAAAAGATAAAAATACTTTTATCAGAGGAGTTAAGATGGCGGAGTAGTAGGGGACCCCTTTTTCAGCCGGTCCCCTGAGTCGAGCTGGATAGGTACCAGACCAGCCTAAATAACCACGGAATCAGCCTGAGACGCAGGATGATGCATCTGGATCTCTACAAATGAACATCTCCAGCGCTGAGTATTGAGGTACGAAGAGGGGAGCTGTAAACCGTGCATGGATATCGGAAGATAAACGGAAGG
>NW_024425675.1:328350-340816 GCF_017311325.1 Ursus maritimus
AGAAGAGGCTGAGCTGAGTGTATTTAAATACTACTTCAGACCTGTTTTACAGCACCCTCTGAACATACCAGAGCTTGAATGGACTAAAACAGATAGTTGGTTTCAGTAACTTTAATACCAGAAAAATATTATACTGTCTCTATTCCTAAGGATCTTTGAGTATCTTACCCAGATGTCCTCCACTGAGATAATGATCTTAATGATCACCATGGGCAGAGGTGAAAAGGCCCACTGAATTCGTTCTAGTTTTCCACATGACAAGAAAATCCTGATACTTGATAGGTTTCCAGATCGAGAAGACCAGAGATAAGAGGGAACTAGTACCCTGTATGGAACAACAAGGGATTTGGAGTCAATTTGGGGATCCCACTTAGGTTTCTGACACTAAAATCCTCTGTGACTCATATCATCTGAGTCCCTGTCTAACCATCTGAATATGTGCCTAAAAATATCTACACCCTAGTTGAGAAGTTTAAGAGGCAGATTGCTACAAAGAGCCAGTATGATGTCTCTCAAGAACAGGTGCTCAGGAAGCCATAATTGCTATCGGGTATATTTTTTTCCAGAAGAAAGAACCCATGTTGAATCCATATTTCTAATAGATGACTCACCAGATGATTTTCAAACCTGAAGGAAGGCCAAGAAGTCGCTCTTGTGTCATAGGTCACTCAGAAATCATGTTGTTGGACTGGTGAGGACGATATGATAGCAACGTCATCACTAAGAGTGGGGAGCTTCTAATTTCCATATGGTCATGTTGACCCCCTTAGCTCAGAGCCACCAGAAAGGGCAGCTGTGGAGGGGGTGCCATCATCACTATGAGTGGGGAGCTTCCCATTTCCATATGGCCATGTTGACCCCCTTAGCTCAGGGCCACCAGAAGGGACAGCTGAGTGGGACCACAGCCAAGGCTGCCAGGTGTGGCTGGGGCAGGCAGAACTCTGACTTAAGGCTCAACTCCTGTCTTGGTTATTATAATGCTCTTCACAAAGAAAGTGCCATTGTGTGTGAGCCCTCATGTAGAAAAGGTTCAGAATTTCCATTAAGATTCCCTCTCACCTTTAGGATATGTAGCAAAGTTCATTTAATTTTTAAACATTGAAGGACTTCCTGGTTTTCTTTTCGATATGACTGTGGCTCAATTCTCCTGTGTTCTAAGAATAGAATCTAGTTAATTTCAGGGTTTAATATTTGTAGACTTGATTCGTGGCCCCACCTATCATCTATTTGGGTAAAGAATCTATGACCACTTGAAAATAATGTATTCTGCACTTACTATGGAATGTTCCCTATATGTCAATTAGGTCACATTTGTTACCAATGTTTTGTCTGCTTTTTCTGTCATATATTGAGAAAGGTAAATTAAAATCTTCAAACAATGCTGCTCTATTCATCGTTGCATCGGAGAGTCTACCAGTGTTAGAAGGCAAGAGAAACAAAAAGTATAAGAATTGAGGGGATAATTGTGTCTATTCACAGATAATATGATTGTGTACATAGAAAATCCAAAACAGTCTATAGATACACTATTAGAATTAAAAATGCAATTTATAAATTTGAGATTGATTGTAGCTTCCCATTGGACAGTTTCTGAAAGAAAACGTAGAACCTGTCAATCTTGGGGTAGGACATAGGGTGCACTAACCATTTAAAAGAATTCAGTGGGACTTCATAAAAATGTGACATTTCCCCTTACCTTATGACCATAAGAAAATGAAAAAGTGAACCGCAGGCTGGGAAGTAAAGATTTGCAATACACACACTGACAAAGACTTGTCAAGAAAGAATTCCTGCTCATCAACCATAGAAAGTCTATTTATAAACGAATACTTCACAAAAGATTGACTGATGGCCAATAAGAACAGGAAAGGGTGCTCTACAGTATTATTTTCAGGAACAGCAAGGCCTTTCCTAAAATGAAAACATACACACAAACCAGTATTCCCTAGATGGATGACGTCCTTATTTCTGAGGACAGCTTGAAGAACAGACTAGCATCAAAGTAAAGTGATGGAATTCCTGACACTCAGAGGATGGACAATTGACCTCAAACTACAGTACAATTTCTAGGCACCATTCAGTCCTCTGAAGGCAGACAACTTCCACACCCCACACCTTCCTACACCACACAGGTTGCTTCCAACCCCTACCATAAAAAGAAGAAGATATGAGAAACAGATAGGACTAGTAGGAAATAGCAAAAATCACATGTGGGGATTATCCTGAAACACACTGATCACATAACTAGTGTAAGGAAGTGCAGGGAATTGACAAGGACAGAGACTCAAGAGGTACTTCTTTGGGAAATGCTGTCTGAAATCGTCACACCTTGGTACCAGCTAAGGAGGGCTCTGAGCATACCCTAGGGTTTGCTCAGAAGGGTCTGCAACACCATCGCTGAGGACTGAAACTCTTCAAGACCTCAAAGCTTGCCTGATTGACTATTGGACTAAAAGATTCCCATGTTCTGAAAACAGATGCCAACTCATTGAAAGGTTCACCTGGGCTCTCTCGGAGGCCCTACAAGAAGCTGAACCATTCACTGAAAATCAATTACACACACACACACACACACACACACACACACACACACACACACACCTGTCATTTCACCAATTACTTAAACATTCAAGGTTCTTCCTACCTTTTCTTTTTCACATTGATATTTATACTCACATGAAATGTCATCATTTCTAATGAACACTGATGTCAAAATAGAGATCCATTGACACAATATTCACAAAATGGAACTTCCCTGCTGTCATTTTCAATATAGCGTTTTTAACGTTCATACATATTTTAAGTTTTTATTTTTCCACACAGAAGAAAATCAGCATTGAAAAACTCTAAATACTGACAATGAGTTTTAAGCCTAGAGAACAAAAATTGTCCAATTTCATAGATAATAAGAACCAAAGGAAAGCATGGAAGCTGTAGTCGAATAATTTTACATATGCATCCTCTATTATTCTACTACTGAGGGGGCGAGTGTTTTATTACCACTATTATGCATCAATTGTCTTCCACATGCACCCGCTTTGGGTATAATGAATTACTACAGTAGAATGAAATGTCTGGAACTACTTGGCGGCATGTATAATGAACAATTCAATTTCAGATCTTATATTTGGTGAACTTCCACTGTCTGTCCCTTTAGACAATGGACCCTAAACAGAAGGGGAATGAACCACGAGAGACTATGGACCTCTGGGAAACAAATTGAGGGCTTCAGAGGGGAGAAGGGTGGGGGATTGGGATGGGCCAGTGAGTAGGTATTAAGGAAAGGTACATATTGCATGGAGTACTGGTGTTATATGCAAATAATGATCACGGACATTACATCAAAAACTAAGGAAATACTGTATAGTGACTAACATATCATAAAAAATTATTATGAAAAAAAAATAAAAAAGAAAAAACAATACAGCTTTCTCTTTTTTTTTTGAAAAGATTTATTTATTTATTAGACAGAGAGAACAGCCAGCGAGAGAGGGAACACAAGCAGGGGGAGTGGAGGGAAGAAGCAGGCTCATAGCGAGAAGAGACTGATGTGGGGCTCGATCCCTTGCCGGAATCAAGCCTGAGGCCGAAGGCAGACGCTTAACCGCTGTGTGCACAGGCGCCCATAAGACTTTTTCTGTTTCAAGAACAATCACAATGGTGAGAAAAAACTAACTTCCAATCCTAAAGCAAAACACAGACCAAGTTCCATTTCATCCCCTTTATTCACATTCTCTGTGGGTTCTAAGCTATTTCCTACCTCCTTTTCCCTGCTGAGCAGGGAGTTCCGGGCTCGATCCCAGAACCTGGGATCATAACCTGAAGCCAAAGGCACATGCTTAACTGGCTGAGCCAGCCAGGAGCCCACCATGCTTTTCATTAAGCAAAAAGGACACTTTCTCACGATGCCTTCACATGACTTCACATGGTACCACAGAGACCCTGCATTACCTCTAGGAGGTTGCAGATGAACAATCGACAAACTCTCACAGTGGTTTAGTTAAATACAATGACTGCCTGGTGACAGTGAAACTCTTATGAGCCCGCAAGGGTGCTGTGACACTCAGCTGTGGTTGGGCTGGCAGAAGCCAAATCCATTTCCTGCCTGATGTCTGTGAGGAAGAGATGCCCCCACTGTGAATGAGACTCCTGCACCCTGCCGCCCCGCGCCCACATGGGGCGCCTAGGGGCGCCGCTGCCACCAGGGCGAAGGAAGGGGTAGGACCCTCCGAGCCACCTGCCACCTTCAAGGCACCCTGAGCAGCGGTTCAATAAGCTACTGGCCCACGCTCCCTGCTCGCCAGCTACTGCACCATCAGCCCACACCTCCATTCACCGCACATGGGCAGATGGAGGCCTGCCAGCCTCCTGGGGGCTACACTAACCCTAGGTCAGCCCAGCCAAAAGGTCCATCCACGGGGCCTGGCGCCTCAACGGCCTGGGATTGGGAAGTCCCGAGCGCGCAGTGCCAGACTCACCATTTGGCTCCGCCATCGGCCGCTAGGGGCAACACCGTCATTCAAGGCGGGAGAGCAGGCAGGCCCAACGTCCGGCGACATACAAAGGCCACCCGCGCCAAAACGCTGAGTACTATTCCCCGCCGCCAGCGCCCTCACCTCACCCACACCTCCATTCACGCGCACACCCGGCGGATCAGGCCTACCGGGATCCTGGGGGCTAACCCTAACCTAGAGTTGGCCACCGAGGGGCCCTCTCATAAGGGGCCTGGCCGAATGCCAGAGGAGGACACTGAGCCCCAGAACCTCAGTCACTGTGCTGCCACATACGCACATCCACTAGGGGCGCCACCGGTCATTCACAGCGTGGAGTATGGACAGGTCCCTCCGAGCCCCCGGAGACATTTGAAGGCCTCCCACGCCTAAACTCTGAGGCCCAAACTCCGCTCACTGAGCCTCTCACCTTGGCCCGAGCCATCCCGCTCGTGGCACAGCAGGAGCTATCGGACCTGCTGGCTGCACTGAGAGTCTAACCCTAATCTAACCCCTAACCCTAACCCCTAAGCCTAAACCAACCTCTAATCCTAACCCTAACCTAAACCCTAACCGCTAACTCCTTAACTCTAAAGCCCTAAACCTTAAACCCTAACCCCTAACACTAAGCCCTTAACTTTAACCTCTAACAACAAACCAAACCCAACTAACACTAAGCCTAACCCTAACTAACACTAACACCTAAAACTGCCTAAACCTAAACCTCGACTCTACTACCCCCAACCCTACACCATAACCTACCCAATCTAGCTAACCTACCCCTAACCCGTACTAACCCATACATAAAACCGCTACCTATCATAACCCAGACCTACCCATACCCAACCGTCTTTTCTAACCCTAACATGTACCCTAACCGTATCCTAACCCATACCTAACCCTAAACGCACTCTATCCCTCAAACTGTTCCCTAATCGCCTAGGTGCTAACTCTAACCCTAACGTCAAACCAAAGCCCGTCCGTAACCCTACGCTATACCTCGCCTAACCGTAGCCTAAAACATACCCTAACCCGTATGCTAACCCATACCTATAACCGTACCTAACCCGTGCACTTAAACTGCTACCTAGATCGTACCTTAACCCGTACATAACCTAACCGCACCGTACTCTAAGCCTAAAAGCCAACTCCAACGCCTAACACTAACCACAAACCCAAAGCCAAATGCAAATACTCTCGTCCCTTAAGCTTTAATCCGTACCCTAAGCCATAACCCCTAACCTGTAACCCCTAAAGCCAACCCCAACCCGTACCCACTCACCTTACCCTAACCCTAACCCCTACCTCACCATACACCTAACCTAACCACTCTTAACCTAACGTACCCAATCCTACCCTAACTCTGGGGATGGGTCACCTGAGCGCTCCACAGGACTCAGCCTGCCACCCCTCAGGAAACCATGCCTTAGGGGCACCGATGAGCATCCCGTGCAGGGAGAACTGGTAGGGCCACCTGGAGCCCCAGATCGTCAGTGGCCCCCTACACCCCAACCCTGATGCCCACCGCTCATCCCGCCCCCACACCTTCCACTTCAGCGTCGCCACCGAGCTCGCCGCAGAGCGGCAGATCAGGCCTGCCGGGTTCCTGGGCGTAGCCCTGACCTGGTCAGCTAGGGAGGGCCCCTCCCCTGGAGCCTGGGGCCGGCCTGAGGACTGGACACCTGAGCCACTACAGGAACAAGCCTGCCACCCCGCACTGGCCGTGTCCCTGGGGGCTCTGTGGAGCATACACTGGGGCTCGGAACGTGGGGAGGCCCCCAGAGCACGTCCCCACCTTTGGCAGCCCCGTCCCCATGACCCAGGCGCCCATGCTCACCCTCCCCATGGCCTCATCTCAGCCTCCACGGGCTCGCCGCACAGCCTGCAGATTGGCCCTGCCGGAGCCTCCTGGACCCTAAACCTTGCCCTAGGTTGGCCACAGAAGGGGCCCCTCCCCAGGTCCAGGACCACCTGGGATTGGACACCAAGCCCCACCGTGGACTCAGCCACCTGCAGCCCACAGGGAATCTGTACCGTTTGGGGCACAACAGAGCATTCAGGGCAAGAGAATTAGGGCACCCCTGAGAGCCCCTGCTGGTGAACTCCGAGCGTGGCGCTTCCCGATGAAACCTCCAAGGCTCACATTCATCTGCCCTTGTGCCCTTATCTCAGTCGGCCTGGGAGTTCTCTGAGCACTGGCAAGTCGACCTGCTGTCTCTTGAGGCCTAACCTAACCCTGGGTCTTTCTGCTGAGGTCCCTCCCCGTTTGCCTGCCTCCAAGGTACCAGGCATTGGGCTCACCTCTGCACGACTAGAGGATTCAGCCTGCCCCACAGCAGGAAGGCTGTCCGTTTGGGGCAGCAGCAAGGATTCATACCAGGAAAATCGAGGGCCCCCTCAGCCCATCCCAGAAACCCCACTTTCTTAGAGAGATCTCCCCGGATCCAATTAGTAGCTTCACACTGACCTCTTAACTTGCTCTTCACGGAGATCTTTGAAATTTCACAATTCCAACCGATGGCATCATCCAGCTTCAGTGCCTTACCCAGCTTTAGGTCTTGAGATGATTAAATGGGAAGTCATTTCACTGATGAAGACATACTGGGTGACCAAAGATACATGCATAAATGCTTCATATCACTTGGCTTCAGGAAATGCAAATCTAAACCCCTATAGATGCCATATCACACGAGGCCGAATATCTAAAAATAAGAAAGACATGAAACTATTACTGTTGGAGACAGAGGGAGAAACGAGGCCCTTACAGCCCTGTGCAAATGCAGTCGGTACAGCCACTCTTGAAAAATGGTACAGAGTTTCTCAAGAAGTTATAAATAAAGCTACCCTCTGTCCCAGCAAATTGCACTACTGGGCTATTTACCCAAAGAGACAGAGGTAGTGAGACGGGACACATGCACTCCCAGTGTTCATAGCAGCAATATCCATAATAGACAAACTGTGGAAAGAGTGCAGATGACCATGGACAGATGAATGGATAAAGAAGATGTGGATCATATATATAATGGAATATTACTCAGCCATCAGAATGGATGAATACTTACCATCACACTGACTTGGTAGGTGAGCTGGAGGCGTAGTATGCTACAGGTGGAATAAGCCAATGAAAGAAAGGCAATGATCTGTATGCTTTCACTCCTATGTGGAATATCAGAAAATGGGAAGAAGACCGAAGGGGAAGGGAGGGAAAATAGAATGGGAAGCCATCAGAGAGGGAGAAAACCCATGATAGACGACTCTTAACTATAGCCACAAACTGATGATTGCTGAGGAGAAGTTGGGTGGGGGTAATCTGGGTGGAGTGGCATTAAGGAGGCCACGCGATACAATGAGCACTGGGTGTTACACCGCATCGATCAATTTATTGAAGACTACATCTGAAACTAATGGTGTACTGTAAGTTGGCTAATTGAATTTAAATTAAAGAATAAAAGACCTCGGATAAACAATCCTAAACATTTGTATGGAACCACTAAAGATACTGAACAGCCAGTGCAATGTGGAAAAGAAGAACAAAGCTGGAGGACACACAATTTCAGATTTCATGTTATACTACTTGCTGCAGTCATCCTAACAAGAGAGGCTGCACAAAAATAGACACAGCGACCAAAGGAGCAGGATACAAATTCAGACAGAAAACCTCACAGTTATGGGTCCATGAATCTTCCACAAAGGAAACAACAATATCAAAAGGGACAAGCTCAGTCTATACAGCAAATGGTGTTGGGAAAACTAGACAGCTACGCACAAAAGAATGACATTAGACTGCTTTCTTACACAATACAGACAAACACAAAACAGTTTCAAGACCTCAATATGAGACCTGAATCCATAAAAATCCTACAGGAGGGAAGACAGTAACTTCTTGATATGGACCATACCAACATTTTTCTGGACTGTCTCCTGAGGCAAAGGAAATGAAAGCAAAAATAAACTACTTGGAATACAGCAAAATAAAAAGTTTCCACATGGCAGAAGAACAATGAAAACGTAAAAATAATAAGACAAACTACTCAAAGGGAGAAGATATTGCAATGATCATATGTAATAAACTTTGATAGTGTCCAAAACATATAGACTGATACTACTCGATCCCCAATACAAATCATCCAGTTAAAAATAGGCAGAAGACATGGACAGACATTTCTCCAAAGAAGAAATACAAATGGCCACCAGGTCACGTGAAAGATGTTCACCATCACCCATCTCAGGAAAATGTAAATCCAAAGGACAATGAGAGTGTCACCCAAACCTGTCAAGAATGGCTAACATCAAAAGCACAACAAAGAGCAGGTGTTGGAGAATGTGGATAAAGTGGGAATCCTGCTGAACTGTGGGTGGGATTGCAAACTGGTGGCCACACGTGGAAAACAGTATGAAGGTTCCTCAAAAAAATTAAATATAGAACACCCTATGATCCAACAATCACTCTACTGGTATTTCCCCAAAGACTCAGGAAAACAGTAACTTAAAAGGATACGCGCACCCCTATGTTCTTGCACCATTATTTACAATATCACAATAATTGGAAGCAAACCCCAAGTGTCTGTAGAAAATTAGTACAAATGAGATGATAGATGTCGTATTCACACACACACACACACACACACACACACACACAAACACACCGTAAGGATATACCCACTTGAAAAAGAATGAAACCTTGCCATTTGCAGACACATGGATGGAGCTAGAGAGTATTATCCTAACTGAAATCAGTCAGTCAGAGAAAGACAAATCCCATACGATGTCACTCTAATGGGTAATTTAAGAAACAAACAAAAATAAATAAATAAATAAAAGAGAAAAAGGAGACACACCAAAATACAAACTCTTAACAAGAGAGAACAAATGGATGGTTACCAGAGAGGAAGTGGATAGAGGGATGAGTGAAATAGATGGAGCAGATTAAGAGGACACTTTTCTTGATGACCACTGAGTAATATATAGAATTACTGAATCACTTATTTTACACCTGGAAGAGCAATAGTCAACACTGTATGATTGGAGCTCTACTGGAATTAAAATAAATTTTTAAAAGATTTTTCTTTCAGGAACCTCTTGAAAAAGCTTTTCCTGTGCAATGTGCATAAGGCCTACTTGGGAGGATTCACTCTACAATAATTATTCACTCTCTGCCTCGAATTCAGATTTCACTGAGTTCTTACCGTGGATCAGCCCACGGGAGCCATGGTCCTTTTCTGTCCAGGCTCAGCACCTATGCATTCCAAGATTGAAGTAGAGACACTGTTCACTTCACAGTCCAGAAAGCTATTATTGTTTCTGTTTCAGTGTGAGAGAGTCCGAATTTGGGACTGGTTTCAGAGCAGGTTTATTATGGATCCTGGATCTCTACTTCAATGTTCATTGCCTGGATCCATTTGGCTAATGGTTCCCTGTGGATGGGCTTCCATCCAAGCACATACATGGAAGATGCAAAGGTGGAATTGAGGCTTGGTGCGGAAGACAGGAAGAAGACCAAAAGCAGACAAGGGTCGAACCCTCCCCTGATCCAGGGACTTGCTAACGGAGAGGCATGGGAGGTAGAATCCATGAAACTCCTAGGTCACCAGCTGAACACAGGAGGCATAGGTCAAGGGATCTGGAGAAGCAGGGATTGAAGGCTGCTCTGAGCTACCTCTGGGGAGGAAGGAGGGAAGGAATGAGAGACACTGCCACCTGGCTCCATGCCAGCTGCCCAATGCTCTGACAGCATCGTCCACACAGCTGACACACCTGGACTCAGGCTGGCTCGAGTCCTCATCTCAGTGGGACAGCTGGCCCCAGGGCTGAGAGACATGCTGAGGGAGATGAGAGGGGAAGTTGCCTGACCGGTCGTCCCCTCCTTGAGCAGACAGCCCTTCAGATGTGCTAAAAAAAAAAAAAAACCCACTAACGAGGTTGAAGACATGATATGGATGAACTAAGGCATAGAGATAAAGAAATTACATTCATTTTTAAGTTCAGAGCTGTCAGCTCAGAAGTGGGGAGAGCTTCCCTGAAGAAGACTGGAGGAGGTGCAATGGCCATGCTGAAAAGAGAGACATGGCTCTCCTGATTAAGAAAAATATGTGAAGATTTAACAACATGCTACTAAACAACCAACAGTCAAAAGAAAGAAATCATAAAATTTTAGAAGTATCTGACACTGATGAAAAAGGCAACCTACAAAAACTTATGGGATGCAGCAAAAGTAACTCTAAGGGGGACGCTTCATTGTAATTCAGAGTCTTCATCACTCATTAGAAACGCTCTCCAATAAACAACCTGATTTATGGGTAAAGAAAGTAGAAAATAAAAGAACAAAAACAAAGCCCCAAATTAGTAGAAATAAGGAAATAACAAAAAGGAATGCATAAATAAATCCAAATCAGAGACTAAAAAGACAAAAACAAAACAAAACAAAAACAAAAACAATGAAAATGAGAGCTGCCTTTTTTGGAAAGATAAACAAAACTGAAAAAACTTAGCTAGAGTCACCAGGAAAGACAGAGGACTCGAATACAGTCAGGAAAGAGAAGCATAAAGGGATTCCTGTCTCATATCAAAACTCAAAAGAACTTCTTCAACATTGGACTCAAGAACTTCTTGCAAGCAAGTTCTCTAAAGGCAAAAGGAAATAAAAGCAAAAATGAACTAGGTACTTCATCCAGATAAAAGCTTCTGCCGGACAAAGCAAACGATCCACAAAACAAAAGGCAACCTATGCAATCGAAGAAGATATCTGCAAATGAGTATTACAGATAAAGGGCTGGTAAGCCAGATCTATAAGAACTCCTCAAACTCGACACCAAAAAATGGGAAGAAGACACAAAGAGATGCTTCTCCAGAGAAGACATTCAAATGGCCAACAGACACACTAAAAAATGCTCCACATCACTTGCCATCAGTCAAAATACAAGTCAAAACGAAAACGAGATAACACCTTACACCAGTTGGAATGTTACAATTAAAATTAACAAGGCAGGGAGAGCCTGGGTGGCACAGCTGGTTAGCCGCCTGCCTGCTGGGGCGTGATCCTGGCATTATGGGATCGAGCCCGAGGCTCCTCCACTATGAGCCTGCTTCTTCCTCTCCCACTCCTCCTGCTTGTGTTCCCTCTCGTGCATGTCTTGATCTCTGTGGAATAAATGAATAAAATCTTGAAAAAAAAAAAATTAACAAGACAGGAAATAAAAAAAAGTCACAGAGGATGTAGAGAAAGGGAACCCTCTTCATTACTATGAGAATTGCCAAGCATGTAAGCCACTTAAAACAATATGGGAGGTTCTTCAAGACTTTTAAACCAGAGTTAGTCCCGACGACCCACCACATACACTCTGGGTATTTACCCCATAGACACAGAGTAATGAAAAAAGAAGGGGCACCTGTACTATCACCAATCATAGCAGCAATGTCCTATAAGCCAAAACTGTGGAAGGAGCCAAGATGTCCCTTCAGCAGATGAATGGACAAAAGAAGATGTGGTTCATCTATACAATGGAATATTACTCAGTCATCAGAAGCGATGAATACTCCACCATATTGAACCAACGTATGATGGACAAGAGGGGATTATGCTAAGTGAAATTAAGCTCAAGCAGGGAAGACAATTATCATATGGTTCCACTCCTATGTGGAATGGAAGGAATAACTAAGGAGGACATTAGGAGAAGGAAGGGAAAAGTGAAGGGGGAATGAGAGGGGAGATGAACCAAGAGAGACTATTGACACTGGGAAACAAACTGAAGGGTGCAGGAAGGGAGGGTAGGGAAATGAGTTATCCTGGTGAGTGGGTATTAAGGAGGGCACATGTCATAATGAGCACCAGGTGTTATATGCAAACAATAAGAATCATGGAACACTACATGAAAACAAATGAAGTACTGTAGGGTGACTACACATACATTTTAAAAAAAGAGAAAAGATATGAAACTCCATACAGGAAAACTGTCACTATTTGTCAAATGACATGAAAT
>NW_024425675.1:340826-344062 GCF_017311325.1 Ursus maritimus
GAAAAAACTAACTTCCAATCCCTAAAGCAAAACACAGACCAAGTTCCATTTCACTCCCCTTTATTCACATTCTCTGTGGGTTCTAAGCTATTTCCCTACCTCCTTTCCTGCTGAGCAGGGAGCCCGGGCTCGATCCCAGAACCCTGGGATCATAACCTGAGCCAAAGGCACATGCTTAACTGGCTGAGCCAGCCAGGAGCCCCAGCCATGTTTTTCTTAAGCAAAAGGACACTTTCTCACGATGCCTTCACATGACTTCACATGGTACCAGAGACCTGCATTTACCTCTAGGAGGTTGCAGATGAAGGCAATTGCAAACTCTCACAGTGGTTTATTAAATACAATGACCTGCCTGGTGACAGTGAAACTCTTATGAGCCCGCAAGAGGGTGCTGTGACACTCAGCTGTGGTTGGGCTGGCAGAGAGAACCAAATCCATTTCCCTGCCTGATGTCTGTGAGGAAGAGATGCCCCCACTGTGAATGAGACCCTGCACCCTGCCGCCCCGCCGCCACATGGGGCGCTAGGGGCGCCGCCAGTCCTTCAGGGCGAAGGAAGGGGTAGGACCCTCCGAGCCACCTGCCACCTTCGAAGGCACCCCGAGCAAAAGCGAATATGCTCTGGCCCACGCTCCTGCTCGCCAGCTACTGCACCTCAGCCCACACCTCCATTCACCGCACATGGGCAGATGGAGCCTGCCAGCCTCCTGGGGGCTAACACTAACCCTAGGTCGCCCACCAAAAGGTCCATCCTAGGGGCCTGGCGCCTCAACGCCTGGGATTGGGAATCCCTGAGCCGCAGTGCCAGACTCACCATTTGGCCCGCCGCCACCCGGGCCGCTAGGGGCAACACCGGTCATTCAGGGCGGGAGAACAGGCAAGGCCCAACTAGTCCCCGGCGACATACAAAGGCCACCCGCGCCAAACGCTGAGTACTACGCTCCCGCTCGCCAGCGCCCTCACCTCAGCCCACACCTCCATTCACCGCACACCCGGCGGATCAGGCCTACCGGGATCCTGGGGGCTAACCCTAACCCTAGGTTGGCCACCGAGGGGCCTCTCATAAGGGGCCTGGCGCAGCAATGCCAGGGATTGGGGACACTGAGCCCCAGAACCTCAGTCACTGTGCTGCCACATACCACCCGTCCGCTAGGGGCGCCACCGGTCATTCACAGCGGGAGTATGGACAGGTCCCTCCGAGCCCCCGGAGACATTTGAAGGCCTCCCACGCCAAAACTCTGGGGCCCAAACTCCCGCTCACCATCGCCCTCACCTTGGCCCGACCATCCGCTCGTGGCACAGCAGGAGTATCGGACCTGCTGGCCTACTGGGGTCTAACCCTAATCCTAACCCCTAACCCCTAACCCTAAGCCCTAAACCCTAACCTCTAATCCTAACCCTAACCCTAAACCCTAACCCTAACCCTAACCCTAAACCCTAAACCTTAAACCCTAACCCTAACACTAAGCCCTAAACTTTAACCCCTAACCCTAAACCCGAAAGCCTAAACCCTAACCCTAACCACTAACCCCAAACCCCAAAACCTAACCCTAAACCCTAAACCTACCCCGACTCCTAACCTACCCCCAACCCTACCCATAACCCTACCCAATCAGCTAACCCTACCCCTAACCCGTACCCTAACCCATACACTAACCCGTACCCTATCACTAACCCAGACCCTAACCCATACCCTAACCCGTACCTAACCCTAACATGTACCCTAACCCGTATCCTAACCCATACCCTAACCCTAAACCGTACCCTATCCCTAAACTGTTCCCTAACTCGTATGCTAACTCTAACCCTAAACCGTAACCAAACCCGTACCGTAACCCTAACCCATACCCTAACCCTAACCGTAGCCTAAAACATACCCTAACCCGTATGCTAACCCATACCCTAAACCGTACCCTAACCCGTACCCTAAACCGTACCTAATGCGTACCTTAACCCGTACACTAACCCTAACCCGTACCCTAACCCTAAACCGAACTCCAACCCTAACACTAACCCTAAACCCAAACCATAAATGCTAACCCGTACCCTAAACTTTAATCCGTACCCTAAGCCATAACCCCTAACCTGTAACCCCTAAAGCCAACCCCAACCCGTACCCTCACCTTACCCTAACCCTAACCCCTACCCTCACCCATACCCTAACCCTAACCCATACCCTAACCCTAACCCGTACCCTAATCCTACCCTAACTCTGGGGATTGGGTACACCTGAGCCCCACCACGGGACTCAGCCTGCCACCCCTCAGGAAACCATGCCCCTTGGGGCACCGCAGAGCATCCCGTGCAGGAGAACTGGTAGGGCCCACCTGAACCCCCAACGATCCTCAGTGGCCCCCTACACCCCAACCCTGATGCCCACGCTCATCCCGCCCCACACCTTCCCTTCAGCCTGCCACCGAGCTCGTCGCAGAGCCGGCAGATCAGGCCTGCCGGGTTCCTGGGGCGTAGCCCTGACCCTAGGTCAGCTAGGGAGGGCCCCTCCCCTGGGGCCTGGGGCCGCAGCCCTGGGGACTAGGGACACCTGAGCCCCACTGCAGGATAAAGCCTGCCACCCCGCAGGAAACCGTGTCCCTTGGGGCTCTATGGAGCATACAGGGCTCGAGAACGTGGGGAGGCCCCCAGAGCCCGTCCCCAACTTTGGCAGCCCCGTCCCCCAACCCTGAGGCCCATGCTCACCCTCCCCCATGGCCTCATCTCAGCCCTCCACGGAGCTCGCCGCACAGCCTGCAGATTGGCCCTGCCGGGCTCCTGGACCCTAAACCTTGCCCTAGGTTGGCCACAGAAGGGCCCCTCCCCAGGGTCCAGGCACCCCACTCTGGGGGATTGGGGACACCCAAGCCCCACCGTAGGACTCAGCCTGCAGCCCACAGGGAACTGTACCGTTTTGGGGCACAACAGAGCATTCAGGGCAAGAGAATTGGGGCACCCCCTGAGAGCCCCTGCTGGTGAACTCCGAGCTTTGTGGGCCTTTCCGGATGAAACCCCAAGGCTCACATTCATCTGCCCTTGTGCCCTTATCTCAGTCGGCCTGGGAGTTCTCTGAGCACTGGCAGTTCGGACCTGCTGTCTCTTGAGGCCTAACCTAACCCTGGGTCTTCTGCTGAGGGTCCCCTCCCCGTTTGCCTGCCTCCAAGGTACCAGGCATTGGGCTCACCTCTGCACGACTAGAGGACTCAGCCTGCCCCACAGCAGGAAACTGTCCGTTTGGGGCAGCAGC
>NW_024425675.1:346083-367388 GCF_017311325.1 Ursus maritimus
CCCGGGACGCTACAGGGTTGAGCAGCACCAACAGTAACGGAGTTAAAGTGGCCAGAACATCGGTGGAGAATGGGCCGCAATCCCTCTGTTCTGTGACAATTCAGCCTCTGCTGCTCTGACTCTCAGAAGAGGCACAGCAGACCGCCAGAGAAAGCCGCCAGGGAACAAAAGCCTGGAAATACCGGCTCACAGCGTGCCCACCCCCATCCCCCCTCGCAGGGGACACGGAAACTCTACCCAAACAGGGTTGCCTGAGTATGGGCCTGGCAAAATACAAACTCTTAACAAGAGAGAACAAATGGATGGTTACCAGAGAGGAGGTGGATAGAGGGATGAGTGAAATAGATGAAGCGGATTAAGAGGACACTTTTCTGGATGACCACTGAGTAATATATAGAATTACTGAATCACTCTCTTGTACACCTGAAACGAATGTAACACTGTATGTTAGCTCTACTGGAATTAAAATAAATTTTTAAAAAAGATTTTTCTTTCAGGAACCTCTTTGAAAAAGCTTTTCCTGTGCAATGTGCATAAGGCCTACTTGGGAGGATTCACTCTACAATAATTATTCACTCTCTGCCTCGAATTCAGATTTCACTGAGTTCTTACCGTGGATCCCAGCCCACGGGAGCCATGGTCCTTTTCTGTCCAGGCTCAGCACCTATGCATTCAAGATTGGAAGTAGAGACACTGTTCACTTCACAGTCCAGAAAGCTATTATTGTTTCTGTTTCAGTGTGAGAGAGTCACAGACTTTGGGACTGGTTTCAGAGCAGGTTTATTATGGATCCTGGATCTCTACTTCAATGTTCATTGCCTGGATCCATTTGGCTAATAGGTTCCCTGTGGATGGGCTTCCATCCAAGCACATACATGGAAGATGCAAAGGTGGGTGGGCTTGGTGCGGGACAGGAAGAAGACCAAAAGCAGACAAGGGTCCGAACCCTCCCCTGATCCAGGGACTGCTACGGGAGAGAGTATGGGAGGTAGAATCCATGTGAAACTCCTAGGTCACCAGCTGAACACAGGAGGCATAGGTCAAGGGATCTGGAGAAGCAGGGATTGAAGGCTGCTCTGAGCTACCTCTGGGAGGAAGGGAGGGAAGGAATGAGGAGACACTGCCTGCACCTGGCCCATGCCAGCTGCCCAATGCTCTGACACGCATCCGTCTACACAGCTGACACAGCCTGGACTCAGGCTGGCTCGGGTCCCTCAATCTCAGTGGGACAGCTGGCCCCAGGGCTGAGAGACATGCTGAGGGAGATGAGAGGGAAAGTTGCCTGACCCAGGTCATCCCCTCCTTGAGCAGACAGCCCTTCAGATGTGCTAAAAAAAAAAAAACCCACTAACGGGGTTGAAGACATGATATGGATGAACTAAGGCATAGAGATAAGTAAAATTACATTCATTTTTAAGTTCAGAGCTGTCAGCTCAGGAAGTGGGGAGAGCTTCCCTGAAGAAGACTGAGGGGAGGGCAGGCCATGCTGAAAAGAGAGACATGGCTCTCCTGATTAAGAAAATATGTGAAGATTTAACAACATGCTACTAAACAACCAACAGTCAAAGAAGAAATCATAAAAATTTTAGAAGTATCTTGACACTGATGAAAAAGGCAACCTACAAAAACTTATGGGATGCAGCAAAAGTAACTCTAAGGGGGGACGTTCATTGAAATTCAAGTCTTCATCAATCCATTAGAACGCTCTCCAATAAACAACCTGATTTATGTGGTAAAGAAGTAGAAAATAAAAGAACAAACAAAGCCCCAAATTAGTAGAAATAAGGAAATAACAAAAAGGAATGCATAAATAAATCCAACAGAGACTAAAAAGACAAAAACAAAACAAAACAAAAACAAAAACAATGAAAATGAGAGCTGCCTTTTTTGGAAAGATAAACAAAACTGAAAAACTTAGCTAGAGTCACCAGGAAAGACAGAGGACTCGAATACAGTCAGGAAAGAAACATAAGGGATTCCTGTCTCATATCAAAATCAAAAGAACTCTTCAACATTGGACTCAAGAACTTCTTGCAAGCAAGTTCTCTAAAGGCAAAGGAAATAAAAGCAAAAATGAACTATTGGCACTTCATCCAGATAAAAAGCTTCTGCACGGCAAAGCAAACGATCCACAAAACAAAAAGGCAACCTATGCAATCGAAGAAGATATCTGCAAATGATATTACAGATAAAGGGCTGGTAGCCAAGATCTATAAAGAACTCCTCAAACTCGACACCAAAAAAATGGGAAGAAGACACAAAGAGATACTTCTCCAGAGAAGACATTCAAATGGCCAACAGACACACGAAAAAATGCTCCACATCACTTGCCATCAGTCAAAATACAAGTCAAAACGAAAATGAGATAACACCTTACACCAGTTGGAATGGTTACAATTAAAATTAACAAGGCAGGGTGAGCCTGGGTGGCACAGCGGTTAAGCGTCTGCCTTTGGCTGAGGGCGTGATCCTGGCATTATGGGATCGAGCCCCACATCAGGCTCCTCCACTATGAGCCTGCTTCTTCCTCTCCCACTCCTCCTGCTTGTGTTCCCTCTCGCTTGCTGTCTTGATCTCTGTGGAATAAATGAATAAAATCTTGAAAAAAAAATTAACAAGACAGGAAATAAAAAAAAAGTCACAGAGGATGTAGAGAAAGGGGAACCCTCTTACATTACTCATGAGAATTCAAGCTGGTACAGCCACTTAAAACAATATGGAGGTTCTTCAAGACTTTAAACCAGAGTTATCCTACGACCCACCAATTACACTTCTGGGTATTTACCCCATAGACACAGAGTAATGAAAAGAAGGGGCACCTGTATACCAATGTTCATAGCAGCAATGTCCATAAGCCAAACTGTGGAAGGAGCCAAGATGTCCTTCAGCAGATGAATGGACAAAGAAGATGTGGTTCATCTATACAATGGAATATTACTCAGTCATCAGAAAGGATGAATACCCACCATTTGAACCAACGTGGATGGACCAAGAGGGGATTATGCTAAGTGAAATTAAGTCAAGCAGAGGAAGACAATTATCATATGGTTCCACTCCTATGTGGAATGGAAGGAATAGCAAGGAGGACATTAGGAGAAGGAAGGGAAAAGTGAAGGGGGGGAATGAGAGGGGGAGATGAACCAAGAGAGACTATTGACACTGGGAAACAAACTGAAGGTTGCAGGAAGGGAGGGGTAGGGAAATGGGTTATCCTGGTGGTGGGTATTAAGGAGGGCACATGTCATAATGAGCACCAGGTGTTATATGCAAACAATGAATCATGGAACACTACATGAAAACAAATGAAGTACTGTAGGGTGACTAACATAATTTTAAAAAAAAGAGAAAGATATGAAATCCATACAGGAAAACTGTCACTATTTGCAAATGACATGAAATCCCGAAGATTCCACAAAAAAAAAAAAAAACTGTTAGAATAAACAAATTCAAGAAAGCTGCAGGATATAAAGTCAATATACAGAGACCTGTTGTCTTTATTTTTTTCAGATTTTATTTATTTATTTGACAGGAAGAGAAAAAGCACGAGCAGGGGGAGTGTCAGAAAGAGGGAGAAGAAGACCCTCACTAAGCGGGGAGCCCAATACGGGGCTCGATCCCAGAACTGTGGGATCATGACCTGAGCTGAAGACAGATGCTTCACCTATGGAGCCACCAAGATGACCCAACTTCTTGCATTTCTCTATACTGATGACACACTTTTGCAAAGAGAAATTTAAAAAGCAATGCCATTTACAATTGCATCAAAAACAAATCTAGGAATAAAAGTAACCAAGAATGAGAAAGACATAGTACACTCAACACATGGCAGAAAAGAAATGAAAAACATGTGTGTCGAGGGGGGCAGAATGTATGGGTCAAAGATTTGGAAGGCAACACAAACAAATGGAAGCATACGCCATGCTCCTTAACTGGAAGAGTTAATTATGTGAACATGTCCATAGTACCCAAAGCAATCGACAGATGTGGTGAAATCCCTATCTGAATTCCAGTGGCATTATTGGAGGAAATAGAAAACAGTCCTCAAACTTGCATGGAATCACAAAAGACCCCAAAGACCCAAAGCAACCTGGAGAAAGAAAGGTGCAGTCAACACACTCCTGGATTTCAAGCTAGATTACAAAGCTGTTGATATCAAAACAGGATGGTACTGTCATAAACACAGACACCAGGTCAGTGGAACAGAACAGAGCTCAGAAACTTACCCACACGTAGATGATCCTAACTTACGACACAGCAGCAGAAGATATGCCATGAGGGAAGGAATGTCTCTTCAGTGAGCGGTAACAGGCAAACTGGACACTAAATTCAGAAGAATGTAACTGGGTCACTTTCTTACACCACACACAACATTTTTAATGGATGAATGATGTGAACATAAGACCTGAATCCATAAACCTTCAAGAAGACACAGATACTAAGTCTCTCGACATTGTTTTGGCAAAGAGTCTTCAGATCGGACACCAAATGCAAAGGCAACAAAAGCAAAAATAAACAAGTGGAACAACATCAGAGTGAAATCTTCCACACGGCAAAAGAAACCAGCAAAAACTTAAAAGGCCAGTGACCCAATAAGACAAAAATATCTGCGAATCATATGTGTCAGAAGAGGCTAATATCCAAAATACACACAACACTCATACAAATCAAAACAAACAAACAAAAAAACTGTTTAAAAAAAGGGGGGGGGAATATGGGAATAGATACTTTCCTAAGATGGCACACAGGTGCCAACAGACAGAAAAAGTTGTTCGACATCACCAATCATCGTCAGGGAAACATCAGTCAAACCCACAATCGGCTATCCCCTCACAACTGTTGGAACAGCAATTGTCCCAGAGACAAGACACCAGGTGGGGTCAAGGGTGTGCAGACGAGGAGAGACTGTGCACTGTTGGTGGGAATGGAAATTGGTGCAGCCACTGTGACAAACGGTATGGAGGTTCCTGAAAAAAATGAATACAACTGCCCCATGACCCAGTAATGGCTCTAATGAGTATTGATTCAGAGAACACAAAAATACTGCCTCAAAAAGACAGATGCACTCCCACATTCACTACAGCATTATTCACAAGAACCAGACATGGAAACACAGACCTTGGGGGCCTTATGCCAAGTAACTCAGACACAGAAAGACCAATACCAGATGTTCTCATGTACATTCCACGTGGAATAAACAAATACTGAACGCATAGATACTGAGAGCAGATTGGTAGGTGCCAGATTCGAGGATGGGGTGGTAGAAACGGGTGAAGGTGGTCAAAGTCTCAATGTTTGAGTGAGAAAATCCGACAGTCATGAAATGTTCTGTTCAGCATGGGGACTAAAACTAATGCCGCAGCATGGAGTATAGGTTTCCTGCTCTTTGAAAGTTATAGGGCTTCTGAGAAACCTTGCACAGAAGAAATGGTGTCAAGAAGGAATGGCCATTAATTTACACGGAACAATTAGACAGTGTGCTCAGACTCCAAAATTCCTTCTCTTTGGCTTTTCGTAGGCCTCAGGACACAAGTTTCTAATGGAGGCCCAGCATAAATGAAGATACAGCACAGCAGAGGCTCACAGACACAATTCAAAGTACTGGTGGCTGGATGCGGAGAGCGGTTCCCAGCAGAAGGAACTGGTTGGGGAGCACGCCGCCTCTGTCGTGCTTCTCCCCAAAACAGATGCTGAACGCGATTCTCACTTTTCACGTTTTTTCATAAGAGGGAAATCCTCTTCAAGTCTCTTCATCTTACTGAAGCTGGGTAATAACATAGTTCTTTCAAGAAATCCCAGTGTCTTTCTGTGAACGTTTAAAAAGTGGGGGATATTGAGCATTGCTGAGGGAGGAGATGTGAAAGGTTCTCCCAGACACAAACCTCAGCAGATCCACCGGGAAAGGCACCTTCCTCAGCATGCAGAACACAGACTACCTCCTACCCCTCGAGAATCCCTCTCCTTCCCCTCGATCAGGACAACCCACAACAGTTACCCCAATTCCTTGTTCTCTTGCTGTTAATAGCTAAGCCATCAGCAAATCCTGGGAGCTCCATCTTCAAAATGGACCCAGAATAGGTCTAAGCACTCCAACCAAGGCCACCTGTCTGGTCCACAGTGCCTGAGTTCCTGGAAAAGCTTCGACATTGACCTGCCTTGCCATCTTCAACACTCTGTCATCTGTTCTCAACACTGTAGCCAGGATGGCCCAGTGAAAAAGGGTCTCATGGTGTTATAGCCCTGGAATGGCTTTCTGTCACCCTCTGTCACCTCCTCTCTGAGCTCATGTCCTAAGCTGTCTCATGTGGCCACAGGGCCTTCTTGCTGCTCCTGGACATACCTGGTAATCTCCTGCCCCAGAGCCTTTGCACATGCTTTCCCTTCTGTTTAGAATGCTCTTGATGCGTTCTCACTCACCTTCGGAGAAGTCTGAATTGGAGTTACAGGGATAGAAGATGAGGCTGTGTGTGTTGGGTGAGGCTGGTGACCCAGAAGAAGGTTCTCTGCCAGCTCTCCACCTGTGCCTCACTTGTCCTTAGCCAGGAACTTGCACACAGCCCTCACCTGACACAACTCTCACCCAGGAGACCCACAGCCACCCCTGGAGTCCACCCTGCCCACACCCTGCTGCAGAATGCATTCAGCTCTCCCCTGGGACTCCTGTAGGCTTTACCCAGACCTGGAACACCCCCGTCTCCTGCAAAGCTCCCGGATTCCCCCTCTTCTTCCAAAATCACACCAGCGCAAAGCTTTCATGAGAAAGCTATAACGCTAACTAAAGAAAGCTTCACACCTACTTTCCCCTTCTCTTGCCTTTCTCTCCACCTTCTTTCCTACCTGTGAAAACTGTAACATATCAGTGGAACATGAACATGCTCTGAGATCTGTATCTTTCATTGCAGCTTTCTGAGGATTTCTTATGTTATAAGAAACTAGTGTATCCTACAACAGGGTGTTTTACAACTATCATCTATAGAATAGTACAGCCCAAATCACTACAATTTTACCTCACTCTTCATGAAGCAGAACCCTTTTTCCTTTCTTCTTTTACTTAAATTCCAGTTAGTTCACATGCCATGGAATATTCGCTTCAGGGGTAGGATTTAGTGATTCCTCACCTGCATAAAGTACCTGGTGCTCCTCACAAGTGCACTCCTTAATACCCCTCACCCATTTAACTCTTCCCCCCACACCCCTGTCCTGCAGCAACACTCAGTTTGTTCTCCAAGGTTGAGTCTATTTTCCTTGTTTGCCTTTCTCATCACCCCTCAACGCTGTTCATCCAATTTCTATCTGAAATTCCAGAAGATTAGTACACTCTAGATCCATCCACATCCTTGGAAATGGTAAGATTTCATTCTTTTGGAAGCTGGGTCATATTCCATTATACGTATGTATCCCACATCTGCTTTATCCATTCATCAGTGCATGGACTTTGGGATTCTCTCCATAGTTTGGCTACTGTGGACATTCCACTGAACTTGCTACTATGGACAGTGCTGCTATAAACATCATGGTGCATGTACCCCCTTCGAATCTGCATTTCTGTATCCTTTGGGTAAATACCTAGGAGAGCAATTGCTGGATCATGGGGTTGTTTAATGTTTAACTTTTTGAAGAAGCACCACACTGTTTCCCAGACTGGCTGCACCACTTTGCATTCCCACCAACAGGATGGGAGGGTTCCCCTTTAAGCAGAACATTATCTGCCGGCAATTTCATAAGAGGAAACAAAACCTCTGTGAGATGCACCCAGGGTCAGGCAAGCAGTTGCACAATTCATCCCAGGGCTCCTGACACCAAGCCCCTTGAAGCCACCAGCATGCCACTATCCAAAAGAATTCCCAGACTCTCCTTCTGACTCCACCACCAAAGAAACTACAGACAGAATATGGCACCTCAAAATATCGAGATAAGAGTAAAACTAGAAAGTCAAGCTCAACTTTTAAACAGGAACAGGCCGCTTTGGATAATTTTGAACTTTCCCTCCACCCTAATTTTAGCTCTTCTGATGAATAAACTAATCAATGATGAAACATCACCTTTGTCAAATGACATCATCCAAGTCTGTATCAGATGAAAAAAAGCCACCTAACTCTAGATGCTGGCCACTCAACCATATCTTAGGCCCAATGGAATAAACACTGTTAGATGAAGGAACAAATTAGATGTTACAAACAGGCACAGAGTGAATCTCACCTTCCCTTTCTAATAAAAGAGGGTTCCTAGGAAACAGATGGTCAAAATACATTTGTAAGCAATAAATGGACAGAGAAATTGTGATCCCCTGCAAAGTTCTACCTGCAGGGAAACTAAGTAATTCTTGCACCAAACCCAGAATGCTGGCAGCTACTTCAATTTTACTTTGTGGCTCAACTAGAGAAAGAGAAAAACCCAGGAGGTTTTGGCATAATGAGAGGTTTTACCTCCAGCCCTGACATAGATAGGACATTTTGCCAAACATACCTGTGCTTTCTCTGAACAGTGGCGTCCTGTGACAAGCTGCCTCGCTGACCCCAATGCTGACGTTCAAAACCTTGGGTGTCTTGGAGCCAGAGCAGAGAAGTGCTGTCAGCTGGGGAGAAGAAGGCCCCTCTGACCTAAAGCCTGCACACCTGCTTCGATTTCTGGGCGAAGGGGCAACACATACTTGTTGTTTAGCAATAATTATCTTCATTCTCAATAGACCAATGACCTTGCCTTTTCTGGAAAGCAGACTTACTCTTCTAAAGAAACCCTCAATTCGTCTATTCCCAATGCATCTAGAGTGGAGTGTGGTTTACGCCCACCTCCAGGCCCCCACCTCTAGGATATTCCTGCATGATTCTAACAGCCAATTACCACTAACCCAGGGGCACACGGGGCATAATGCTGAAGTTGGGGGAAGCTCTGGGGCTTGCTACTGCCACACCTTTGCCTGGGGGACCAGGGCACACCCTGCTGAACTCGGGGTACTGCTCAAGATGCATCACCTGCACTGTGTCAGAGAATCGGGGGACACACCACTGAAGGTGGGGAGTGTGCGAGGTCCTTACCCGCACTCTTCCCGGGGAACAGGGGAAACCCTGAAATTCTGCAACCCATCCCACAAAAGCTCAGGTGAGTGGGCTCCCTGGAGTGCATGGGTATGGGGAATAAGGCCAGTTGAGGACATGGGGCAGAAGAGACTTTAAAGGGAAAAAGAAAACTCACCTGAGTCCCCATAATGAACCCTCTCCACGTGCCCTTCCAGAATTCTGCCTCCCACCTGGGGCGCACACTACCCCCGGACCCCCACCCCGATGCAGGCTGCTCACTCACCAGCCGGGACCTCCGCAGGGGAACTCTCTCTCTCCCAATGCCCCTTCTTCTGCCCCAGGTCTGCAACCCTCTACAACTCTGGGACTGCCCACAGATACATAGCTTCACCCCTAAGTGGTGATTGGTTGGGGAGGGTGGTGCCCGAGCCCCTTGGATGCCAGGCAACCCGCCCTCAAGCCCCTGGAACCGTGAAAGTGCAGGGGGTTCAAGAGGTGCCTCCTCTACCCAACACCCAGCCCAGGCATGCGTGGAGTCCTGCGCTGCGCAGCCCACACACAACTGGCCCCTTCCAGGGACCCCTCTAGCTGCAGACCACCCTCAGACTCCTGCCCCTTCCCTTTCTGCACCAGCCCTCCCTGCTGGGGTGTGGCTGGTTCTGGGCAAGTTCAGTGGCTCTCAGATTCTCCAAGGCTTGTGCTTTAGGAAATGAAATAATTTCATGCATTTTCAGTATATACATGTCAGTATGACTTTAATCTTATGGGAGCCAAAGAGGTTCTTTATTGTTTCTTATCTTCATGTTGGCATTTTTGGTTATTGTTTTCTTCTCGAAGCAGATGTACAACAGGTGCTTGGGGCAGAAATAGGGCCCACGCTTTGAGGTTTTGCCCAGTCATTTTGAGCCGGGTAAAATGTTAAAGGATAGCTTCCCTGGGAGCCCAGGATCAGGGCCCACAGGTGATAGAAGATAAAAATTATTTTTATCATTATAATTACTACTAAATGGAGGAATTTGAGACAAAAGCACCTTTCACAAGAGTACCAAGAAATCAAAATGATGCCCACAGGAGGCTACCTGCTCCATGGTCAGCACAGGTAACACAAGTGTTCACAGTCTCTGGACTCCTGCTCTTCTCCTGCCCAAATCCCTGAAGCACACAGACCACTTAAAATCAGAATTGTAGAACTGCTAGACACCTTAGAGATGTCTGGCACCATTCCCTTGGACTGCAGAATAAAACACAGTAGCTCATTGTCACAAACTAATTTCAACATGAAGTGCCCCCTGGATGCACTAAGTTCTTCCTCTGCAAATGTTGACTAATGTAAGTCACAGTCATACCATTTAAACACTTCGATGGCTGGGAAGTCATCGTAGGTAAGGGAATATTTTAGCCATGTTTATAAGCATTGGCTCACTTGGTAGAAGAGGCTGAGCTGAGTGTTTTTAAATACTATTTCAGGTACAAGAGAGGAGTTAAGATGGTGGAGAAGTAGGGGACCTCTTTTTCAGCAGGTCCCTGTGTTGAGCTGGATAGGTATCAGACCAGCCTAAACAACCACGGAATCAGCCTGAGACACAGGAAGATACATCTGGATCTCTACAAATGAAAATCTCCAGCACTGAGTATTGAGGTAAGAAGCAGGGAGCCCTGAAACCATGCGCTGGTATTGGAAGATAAAAGGAAGGGGGAGGGAGCCGCTGTGTTTGGGAGCTGGGAAGAGGCAGCCACCTGCACAGGGGAGTGGGCAGACTCATGGAAGCCACCAGGGAGAGAGCAGACTGAGAACAGTGAGCCAGGAGCGCACACCACCAGGCATCTCCTGGAACACCTGAATCCCGGTGTGCTCATGGGATCCAGACTGAGACTAGGAGCTTTTGGAGCGAGTGCTAAGTGGCTGGCGGCTGGTGGCTGGCAGGCCACCATAAAGGGGGAGGGGGCGGACTCCTGGTCCCCACCCAAGAAACAGCACACTGAGACTCTGAAACCAGTGCATGCGCCACCGGGCTTCTCATGGAACTCCAGAATCCCCGTGTGCTCAGGAGATCCAGACTGAGACCCTGAGCTTCTGGAGCTCCCGCGGGGTGGCGGGCAGCTGGCAGGTCACCTGCATTGGGGAGAGAGTGGACTCCCTGTCAGCAGCCACGAAACAGCAGACTGAGACACTGAACCTGGGGCGCGTGCCACCAGGCTTCTCAGGGAACTCAGGAATCCCAGTGTGCTCACGGGATCCAGTCTGAGACCAGGAGCTTCTGGATCACGCGCTGGGCAGCTGGCGGGCCACCTGCACTGGGGAGCAGGCAGACTAGAGGTGGGCACCCACGAAACAGCAGACTGAGACCCTGAACCAGGTGCGCGCACCACAAGGCTTCTCATGGAACACTGCAATCCCGGTGTGCTCAAGGGATCCAGACTGAGACCAGGAGATACCAGAGTGCACGGGGGCTGCTGGTGGCTGGAGGCTTTAGAAACACAAAGGACAGAGAGGCTCGGGCCCTGGAAGTGAGGGCAGGGATGCAGGTGTGGGGTGCACATCTGGGGATGCTACAGGGTTGAGCAGCACCAACAGTAATGGAGTTAAAGTGGCCAGAACATTGGTGGAGAATGGGCCGCAGCCCCTCTGCTCTGTGACAATTCAGCCTCTGCTGCTCTGACTCTCAGAAGAGGCACAGCAGACCACCAGAGAAAGCCCCCAGGGAACAAAAGCCTGGAAATACAAGCTCACAGTGTGCCCACCCCCATGCCCCCTCTCAGGGGACAGGGAAACTCTACCCAAACAGGGTTGCCTGAGTATGGGCACTGCAAAATACAAACTCTTAACAACAGAGAACAAAGGGATGGTTACCAGGGAGGAGGTGGATAGGGGGATGAGTGAAATAGATGAAGTGGATTAAGAGGACACTTTTCTTGATGACCACTGAGTAATATATAGAATTACTGAATCACGTTCCTGTACACCTGAAATGAATGTAACACTGTATGTTAGCTCTACTAGAATTAAAATAAATTTTTAAAAAAGATTTTTCCTTCAGGAACCGCTTTGAAAATGCTTTTCCTGTGCAATGTGCATAAGCCCTACTTGGGAGGATTCACTCTACAATAATTATTCACTCTCTGCCTCAAATTCAGATTTCACTGAGTTCTTACTGTCGATCCCAGCCCACGGGAGCCATGGTCCTTTTCTGTCCAGGCTCAGCACCTATGCATTCAAGATTGGAAGTAGAGACACATGTCACTTCATAGTCCAGAAAGCTATTATTGTTTCTGTTTCAGTGTGAGAGAGTCACAGACATTGGGACAGGTTTCAGAGCAGGTTTATTATGGATCCTGGATCTCTATTTCAATGTTCATTGCCTGGATTCATTTGGCTAATAGGTTCCCTGTGGATGGGCTTCCATCCAAGCATATACATGGAAGATGCAAAGGTGGGTGGGCTTGGTGCGGGACAGGAAGAAGACCAAAAACAAACAAGGGTCTGACCCCTCCCCGGATCCCGGAACTGATACGGGAGAGGGTACAGGAGGTAGAATCCATGTGAAACTCCAAGGTCACCAGCTGAACACAGGAGGCATAGGTCAAGGGATCTGGAGATGCATGGGTTGAAGGCTTCTCTGAGCTACCTCTGGGAGGAAGGGAGGGAAGGAATGAGGAGACACTGCCTGACCCTGGCCCATGCAAGATGTCCACCGCTCCGACACGCATCCGTCTACACAGCTGACACAGCCTGGGCTCAGGATGGGCTGGCTCGGGTCCCTCAATCCTCAGTGGGACAGCTGGCCACAGGTCTCACAGACATGCTGAGGGAGATGAGAGGGAAAGCTGCCCCACCCAGGTCATCCCCTCCTTGAGCAGACAGCCCTTCAGAAGTGCTAAAAAAAAACCGCCACTAACGGGGTTGAAAGACATGCCATGGATGAACTAACGCATAGAGATATGTAAAAGAACAATCATTTTTAAGTTCAGAGCTGTCAGCTCAGGAACTGGGGAGAGCTTCCCTGAAGAAGACTGAGGGGAGGGCAGGCCATGCTGAAAAGGGAGACATGTCTCTCCTGATTGGGGACCTGCAGCCCCCTTCCAGGGCAGGGCATCATCCTCACATCACACGAGATCAATGGAAGTGTTCCATCAGCGCCAGATGTTTGTCTCGAGAAGGCTACCCTGGCATCGGACTGCACAGAGCACCAGGGACTAGGGCCAGATGGAGGACGGACAATACCCCGGAGGCCATGGGGCCAGAACAGAGGCACATGACCTTGAAGATGATGATGAAAAGCAGGAGGTGGCAGCATGGAGCCGGCCCTAAAGTGCCATGGGAGCAGTGCCCACAGCTACACTGACTGGGTGCCTTCTGTTCCAGGTGTGAAGAACAACTTCAGTGGGCTCCAGACTAGTCCTGACCACAAGTCTTGGAAGTGCGCACATCCCCGGCTTCCTCTCCCCTCGCAGCTCCTAGGAATCACGGTCACAGACCCTGGTCACCTTTCGTGGAAAGCAAGAAGTGGCTCCCCTGCACACTGCACCTCTGGTGGTGGTCCAGTGCGACCCTTTTGCCTGGCCAGACACTGATGTCTACCTGTCTCCACACAAATCCACAGACAGGAGGGTGTCCCTGAATTCCACAGCACCTGATGAGACAGATCCACAGAACCCAACACCCAGTGGGTCACTCGGGACCTCACCTATGGTCATGGAGCTCACCATACCCTATTTCTGTCACTTCCCACAGAAAGCCTGGTTCTGATCCCCCACAATACCATACATCCTGGTTGCTGACCTGGGGTCATGCCATGAACCCACATGGCACCTTTCTTTAAGTGAAGGCTATGCCTACACCTCCTAGAAAATATTTCTAATGAAGTACAAGTCCATCAGGAATACAGTGTGAACAGTAGCACACAGCCTGCATGGTAGTAGTCAGTAATTCTAACAAGGGTTAACCCCACCCCCCATCTCACAAACCCTCCCTCTCTCCACAGGGAACTCATGGTCTGCCCTCAGAAAACCCTCCAGGAAACAAACCTTTCATCTGAATGCTCTCTTCACCTCTGCTTCAAATCTTGTCCAACCACAATTATATCAAACTAGAAATCAGACTCAAGAAAAAAATGGTACAGTCAAAAATAAGTGGAGATTTGGGGGCCTGGGTGACTCAGTCGTTAAGGACCTGCCTTCAGCTCAGTTCGTGATCCCATGATCCTGGGATCGAGTCCCGAATCAGGCTCCTTGCTCAGTGGGAAGCCCGCTTCTCCCTCTCGCACCCCCCTGCTTGTGTTCCCTCTCTCGCTGTCTCACTCTCTGTCAGATACTTAAATAAGCTTAAAAAATATGTGGAGATTTAACAACATGCTACTGAACAACCAACAGTCAAAGAAGAAGTCTAAAAAATTTTTAGAAGTACCTTGACACTGATGAAAAGGACAACCCACAAAAACTTACAGGATGCAGCAAAAGTAGCTCTATGGGGGACATTCATAGAAATTCAAGTCTTCATCAATCCATGACTATGCTCTCCAATAAACAATCTGATTTATGTGGTAAAGAAGTAGAAAATAAAAGAACAAACAAAGCCCCAAATTCGTAGAAATAAGGAAATAACAAAAAGGAATGCATAAATAAATAAAACAGTGACCAAAAAGACAAAAAAAAAAAGAAATAAAACAATGAAAATGAGAGCTGCCTTTTTTGGAAAGATAAACAAAACTGACAAACTTAGCTAGACTCACCAAGAAAGACAGAGGACTCGAATACAATCAGGAAAGAAAGATAATGGATTCCTGTCTCATATCAAAATCAATAGAACTCTTCAACCTTGGACACAACAACTTCTTGCAAGCCACGTCTCTAAAGGCAAAGGATATAAAAGCAAAAATGAACTATTGGCACTGCATCAGGATAAAAAGCTTCTGCTCGGCAAAGCAAACGATCAACAAAACAAAAAGGCAACCTATGGAATCGAAGAAGATATCTGCAAATGATATTACAGATAAAGGGCTGGTATCCAAGATCTATAAAGAACTCCTCAAACTCGACACCCAACAAATGGGCAGAAGACACAAAGAGATACTTCTCCAGAGAAGACATACAAATGGCCAACAGACATATGAAAAAATGCTCCACATCACTTGCCATCAGGCAAATACAAATCAAAACGACAATGAGATACCACCTTAGAACAGTTAGAATGGTTAAAATTAGCAAGGCAGGGGGCACCTGGGTGGCACAGCGGATAAGCGTATGCCTTCGGCTCAGGGCGTGATCCTGGCATTATGGGATCGAGCCCCACATCAGGCTCCTCCGCTATGAGCCTGCTTCTTCCTCTCCCACTCCCCCTGTTTGTGTTCCCTCTCTCGCTGGCTGTCTCTATCTCTGTGGAATAAATAAATAAAATATTTAAAAGTAATTAACAAGACAGGAAATAAAAAAGTCAGAGAGGATGTGGAGAAAGGGGAGTCCTCTTACACTACTCGTGAGAATTCAAGTTCGTACACCCACTTTTGAAAACAATATGGAAGTTCCTCAAGACGTTAAACACAGAGCTATCCTACGACCCACCAAATGCACTACTGGGTATTTACCCCATAGAAACAGAGTAATGAAAATCAGGGCACCTGTATCCCAATGTTCATAGCAGCAATGTCCATAATAGCCAAACTGTGGAAGGAGCCAAGATGTCCTTCAGCAGATGAATGGACAAAGAAGATGTGGTTTATCAATTCAATGGAATGTTACTCTGTCATCAGAAAGGATGAATACCCACCATTTGCACCAACGTGGATGGACCAGGAGGGGGTTATGCTAAGTAAAATTAAGTCAAGCAGAGAAAGACAATTATCATATGGTTCCACTCCTATGTGGAATGGAAGGAATAGCATGGAGGACATTAGGAGAAGGAAGGGAAAAGTGAAGGGGGGGAATGAGAGGGGGAGATGAACCATGAGAGACTATTGACACTGGGAAACAAACTGAAGGTTGCAGAAAGGGAAGTGTAGGGGAATGGGTTATCCTGGTGATGGGTATTGAGGAGGGCACATGTCATAATGAGCACTAGGTGTTATATGCAAACAATGAATCATGCAACACTACATCAAAAACAAATGTAGTACTGTAGGGTGACTAACATAATTTTTAAAAAAGAGAAAGATATGAATTCCATACAGGAAAACTGTCACTATTTGCAAAAGACATGAAATCCCGAAAGATTCCACAAAACAAACAAACAAAAAAAACTGTTAGAATAAACAAATTCAAGAAAGCTGCAGGATATAAAGTCAATATACAGAGACCTGTTGTCTTTATTTTTTTTCACATTTTATTTATTTATTTGACAGGAAGAGAAAAAGCACGAGCAGGGGGAGTGTCAGAGGGAGAAGCAGATCCTCGCTAAGCGGGGAGCCCAATACGGGGCTCGATCCCAGAACTCTGGGATCATGACCTGAGCTGAAGGCACACGATTCACCTATGGAGCCACCCAGATGACCCAACTTCTTGCATTTCTGTATACTGATGACACACTTTCGCAAAGAGAAATTTAAAAAGCAATGCCATTTACAATTGCATCAAAAAAATTTAGGAATAAAAGTAACCAAGAATGAGAAAGACATAGTACACTCAACATATGGCAGAAAAGAAATGAAAAACATGTGTGTCGAGGGGGGCAGAATGTATGGGTCAAAGATTTGGGAAGCAACACAAACAAATGGGAGCAAACGCAATGCTCCTTAACTGGAAGAGTTAATTATGTGAACATGTCCATCGTACCCAAAGCAATCGACAGATGTGATGAAATCCCTATCTGAATTCCAGTGGCATTGTTCAAGGAAATAGAAAACAGTCCTCAAACTTGTATGGAATCACAAAAGACCCCAAATACCCAAAGCAACCTGGAGAAAGAAAGGTGCAGTCAACACACTCCTGGATTTCAAGCTAGATTACAAAGCTGTTGTCATCAAAACAGGATGGTGCTGGCAGAAACACAGACACCAGGTCAGTGGAACAGAACAGAAAGCTCAGAAACTTACCCACACGTAGATGATCCTAACTTACGACACAGCAGCAGAAGATATGCCATGAGGGAAGAAATGTCTCTTCAGTGAGCGGTAACAGGCAAACTGGACACTAAATGCAGAAGAATATAACTGGGTCACTTTCTTACACCACACACAAAATTTTTAATGGGTGAATGATTTGAACATAAGACCCGAATCCATAAACCTCCAAGAAGACACAGGTACTAAGTCTCTCGACATTGGTTTTGGCAAAGAGTCTTCAGATCGGACACCAAATGCAAAGACAACAAAAGCAAAAATAAACAGGTGGAACAACATCAAACTGAAATCTTCCACAAGGCAAAAGAAACCATCCAAAACTTAAAAGGCCACTGACCCAATAAGAAAAAAATATCTGCGAATCATCTGTGTGAGAAGAGGCTAATATCCAAAATACCACAACACTCATACAAATCAAAACAACAACAACAAAAAAACTGGATAAAAAAATGGGGGTAATATGTGAATAGATATTTTCCAAAGATGGCACACAGGTTCCAACAGACAGAAAAAGTTGTTTGACATCACTAATCATCGTCAGGGAAACATCAGTCAAACCCACAATCGGCTATCCCCTCACAACTGTTGGAACAGCAATTGTCCCAGAGACAGACACCAGGTGGGGTCAAGGGTGTGCAGACGAGGAGACACTGTGCACTGTTGGTGGGAATGGAAATTGGTGCAGCCACTGTGACAAACGGTATGGACGTTCCTGAAAAAATAAATGCAACTACCACATGACCCAGTAATGGCTCTACTGAGTATTGATTCGGAGAACACAAAAATACTGCCTCAAAAAGACAGATGCACTCCCACATTCACTGCAGCATTATTCACAAGAACCAGACATGGAAACACAGACCTTGGGGGCCTTATGCCAAGTAACTCAGACACAGAAAGACCAATACCAGATGCTCTCATGTACATTCCACGTGGAATAAACAAATACTGAATGCATAGATACTGAGAGCAGATTGGTAGGTGCCAGATTCAGGGATGGGGTGGTAGAAACGGGTGAAGGTGGTCAAAGTCTCAATGTTTGAGTGAGAAAATCCGACAGTCATGAAATGTTCTGTCCAGCATGGAGACTAAAACTAACCCCGAAGCATGGGGTATAGGTTTCCCTGCTCTTGGAAAGTACAGGGCTTCTGAGAAACCTTGCACAGCAGAAATGGTGTAAAGAAGGAATGACCATTAATTTACAGGGAACAATTAGACAGTGTGCTCAAACTCCAAAATTCCTTCTCCTCGGATTTCTTAGGCCTCAGGACACAAGTTTCTAACGGAGGCCCAGCATAAATGAAGATAAAGCACAGCAGAGGCTCACAGACACAATTCAAAGTGCTGGTGGCTGGATGCGGAGAGCGGTTCCCAGCGGAAGGAGCTGGTTGGGGTGCACGCCGCCTCTGTCGTGCTTCTCCCCAAAACAGATGCTGAACGCGATTCTCACTGTTCACCTTTTTTCATAAGAGGGAAATCCTCTTCAGGTCTCTTCCTCTTACTGAAGCTGGGTAATAACGTAGTTCTTTCAAGAAAGCCAAGTGCTTTACTGTGAACGTTTAAAAAGTGGGGGATACTTGTACTTGAGCATTGCTGAGGGAGTAGATGTGAAAGGTCCTCCCAGACACAAACCTCAGCAAATCCACTGGGAAAGGCACCTTCCTCAGCATGCAGAACAGGGACTAACTCCTACCCCCCAAAACCCTCTCTTTCCCCTCGATCAGGACAACCCACAACAGCTGGGAGTTACCCCAATTTCTCCTTTCTCCTGCTCCTAATAGCTAACCCATCAGCAAATCCTGTGAGCTCCATCTTCAAAATGAACCCAGAATAGGTCTAAGCACTCCATCCAAGGCCACCTGTCTGGTCCACAGTGCCTGAGTTCCTGGAAAAGCTTCGTCATTGACCTGTCTTGTCATCTTCAAGCCTCTGTCATCTGTTCTCAACACTGTAGCCAGGATGGCCCAGTGAAACAGGGTCTCATGGGGTTATAGCCTTGGAATGGCTTTCTGTCACCCTCTGTCACCTCCTCTCTGAGCTCATGTCCTAAGCTGTCTCCTGTGGCCACAGGGCCTTCTTGCTGCTCCTGGACATACCTGGAATTCTCCTGCCCCAGAGCCTTTGCACATGCTTTTCCTTCTGTTGAGAATGCTCTTGATGTGTGCTCACTCACCTTCTGAGAAGTCTGAATTGGAGTGACAGGGACAGAAGATGAGGCTGTGTGTGTTGGGTGAGGCTGGTGGCCCAGAAGAAAGTTCTTTACCAGCTCTCCACCTGTGCCTCACTTGTCCTCAGCCAGGAACTTGCACACAGCCCTCACCTGTCACAACTCTCACCCAGGAGACCCACAGCCACCCCTGGAGCCCACCCTGCCCACACCCTGCTGCAGAATGCATTGAGCTCTCCTCTGGGACCCCTGTCAGCTTTACCCAGAGCTGGAACTCCCCCGTGTCATGCTAAGCTCCCAGATTCCCCCTCTTCTTCCAAAATCACACTGGCACAAGGCTTTCATGAGAAAGCTATAACGCTAACCAAAGAAAGCTTCACACCTACTTTCCCCTTCTCTTGCCTTTCTCTCCACCTTCTTTCTTACCTGAGCAAACTGCAACGTATCAGTGGAACATGAACATGCTCTGAGATCTGAATCTTTCATTGCAGCTTTCTGAGGACTCCTTATGTGATAAGAAACTAGTGTATCCTACAACAGGGTGTTTTACAACTATCATCTATAGAACAGTACAGCCCAAATCACTACAATTTTACCTCACTCTTCATGAAGCAGAACACTTTTTCCTTTCTTCTTTTACTTAAATTCCAGTTAGTTCACATGCCACTGAATATTCACTTCAGGGGTAGGATTTAGTGATTCTTCACCTGCATACAGTACCCGGTGCTCATCACAAGTGCCCTCCTTAATACCCCTCACCCATTTAACTCTTCCCCCCATGCCCATGTCCTGCATCAACACTCAGTTTGTTCTCCAAGGTTGAGTCTATTTCTTTGTTTGCCTCTCTCATCACCCCCAACTCTGTTCATCTGATTTCATTCTGAAATTCCATAAGCGTGAGAGCATAGGATATTTGTCTTTCCTCACTGATTTTGCTTAACTTAATACACTCTAGATCCATCCACATCCTTGCAAATGGTAAGATTTCATTCTTTTTTGAAGCTGGGTCATATTCCATTATATATATATGTATGTATCCCACATCTGCTTTATCCATTCATCAGTGCATGGACTTTGGGATTCTCTCCATAGTTTGACTACTGTGGACATTGCTTCTATTAACATCATGGTGCATGTACCTCCTTCGAATCTGCATTTTTGTATCCTTTGGGTAAATACCTAGGAGAGCAATTGCTGGATCATGGGGTTGTTCAATGTTTAAGTTTTTGAGGAACCCCCACACTGTTTCCCAGACTGGCTGCACCACTTGGCATTCCAACCAACAGGATGGGAGGGTTCCCCTTTAAGCAGAACATTATCTGCCCGCAATTTCATAAGAGGAAACAAAACCTCTGTGAGATGTACCCAAGGTCAGGCAAGCAGTTGCAGAATTCACCCCAAGGCTCCTGACACCAAGCCCCTTGAAGCCACCAGCATGCCACTATCCAAAAGAATTCCCAGACTCTCCTTCTGACTCCACCACCAAAGAAACTACAGAGAGAATATGGCATCTCCAAATATCGAGGTAATACATTTAGTAAAACTAGAAACTCAAGCTCAACTTTTATTTTTTTTTAATTTATAATGATTTTTTTATTTTATTATGTTAGTCACCATACAGTACATCCCCGGTTTCCGATGTAAGGCTCGATGATTCATTAGTTGTGTATAACACCCAGTGCACCATGCAATACGTGCCGTCCTTACCACCCATCACTGGCCTATCCCATTCCCCCACCCCCCTCCCCTCTGAGGCCCTCAGTTTGTTTCTCATACTCCATAGTCTCTCATGTTTCATTCCCCCTTCTGATTACCCCCCTTTCTTTATCCCTTTCTTCCCCCACTGATCATCCTAGTTCTTATGTTCCATAGGTGACTGAAATCATATGATAGTTGTCTTTCTCTGCTTGACTTATTTCACTTAGCATTATCTCCTACAGTGCCGTCCATGTTGCAGCAAATGTTGAGAACTCGTTCTATCTGATAGCTGAGTAATATTCCATTGTATATATGGACCACAACTTCTTAATCCAGTCATCTGTTGAAGGGCATCTCGGCTCCTTCCACGATTTA
>NW_024425675.1:367398-368768 GCF_017311325.1 Ursus maritimus
TCACCTGCATACAGTACCCGGTGCTCATCACAAGTGCCCTCCTTAATACCCCTCACCCATTTAACTCTTCCCCCCATGCCCATGTCCTGCATCAACACTCAGTTTGTTCTCCAAGGTTGAGTCTATTTCTTTGTTTGCCTCTCTCATCACCCCCAACTCTGTTCATCTGATTTCATTCTGAAATTCCATAAGCGTGAGAGCATAGGATATTTGTCTTTCCTCACTGATTTTGCTTAACTTAATACACTCTAGATCCATCCACATCCTTGCAAATGGTAAGATTTCATTCTTTTTTGAAGCTGGGTCATATTCCATTATATATATATGTATGTATCCCACATCTGCTTTATCCATTCATCAGTGCATGGACTTTGGGATTCTCTCCATAGTTTGACTACTGTGGACATTGCTTCTATTAACATCATGGTGCATGTACCTCCTTCGAATCTGCATTTTTGTATCCTTTGGGTAAATACCTAGGAGAGCAATTGCTGGATCATGGGGTTGTTCAATGTTTAAGTTTTTGAGGAACCCCCACACTGTTTCCCAGACTGGCTGCACCACTTGGCATTCCAACCAACAGGATGGGAGGGTTCCCCTTTAAGCAGAACATTATCTGCCCGCAATTTCATAAGAGGAAACAAAACCTCTGTGAGATGTACCCAAGGTCAGGCAAGCAGTTGCAGAATTCACCCCAAGGCTCCTGACACCAAGCCCCTTGAAGCCACCAGCATGCCACTATCCAAAAGAATTCCCAGACTCTCCTTCTGACTCCACCACCAAAGAAACTACAGAGAGAATATGGCATCTCCAAATATCGAGGTAATACATTTAGTAAAACTAGAAACTCAAGCTCAACTTTTATTTTTTTTTAATTTATAATGATTTTTTTATTTTATTATGTTAGTCACCATACAGTACATCCCCGGTTTCCGATGTAAGGCTCGATGATTCATTAGTTGTGTATAACACCCAGTGCACCATGCAATACGTGCCGTCCTTACCACCCATCACTGGCCTATCCCATTCCCCCACCCCCCTCCCCTCTGAGGCCCTCAGTTTGTTTCTCATACTCCATAGTCTCTCATGTTTCATTCCCCCTTCTGATTACCCCCCTTTCTTTATCCCTTTCTTCCCCCACTGATCATCCTAGTTCTTATGTTCCATAGGTGACTGAAATCATATGATAGTTGTCTTTCTCTGCTTGACTTATTTCACTTAGCATTATCTCCTACAGTGCCGTCCATGTTGCAGCAAATGTTGAGAACTCGTTCTATCTGATAGCTGAGTAATATTCCATTGTATATATGGACCACAACTTCTTAATCCAGTCATCTGTTGAAGGGCATCTCGGCTCCTTCCACGATTTA
>NW_024425675.1:369654-378390 GCF_017311325.1 Ursus maritimus
TATCACCTTTGTCAAATGACATCATCCAAGTCTGTATCAGATGAAAAAAAAGCCACCTAACTCTAGATGCTGGCCACTCAACCATATCTTTGGCCCAATTGAATAAACACTGTTAGATGAAGGAACAAATTAGATGTTACAAACAGGCACAGAGTGAATCTCACCTTCCCTTTCTAATAAAAGAGGGTTCCTAGGAAACAGATGGTCAAAATACATTTGTAAGCAATAAATGGACAGAGAAATTGTGATCCCCTGCAAAGTTCTACCTGCAGGCAAACTAAGTAATTCTTGCACCAAACCCAGAATGCTGACAGCTACATCAATTTTACTTTGTGGCTCAACTAGAGAAAAGAGAAAAGCCCAGGAGGTTTTGGGATAATGAGAGGTTTTACCTTCAGTCCTGACATAGATAGGATATTTTGCCAAACATACCTGTGCTTTCTCTGAACCCTGGCGTCTTGTGACAAGCTGCCTCGCTGAGTCAGATGCTGACATTCAAAACCATGGGTGTCTTGGAGCCAGAGCAGAGAAGTGCTGTCAGCTGGGGAGAAGAAGGCACCTCTGACCTAAAGCCTGCACACCTGCTTCGGTTTCTGGGCGAAGGGGCAACACATACTTGTTGTTTAGCAGTAATTATCTTCATTCTCAATAGACCAATGACCTTGCCTTTTCCGGAAATCAGACTTACTCTTCTAAAGAAACTCTCAATTTGTCTCTTCCCAATGCAACTAGAGTGGGGTCTGGTTTAGTCCCGCCTCCAGGCACCCACCTGGAGGATGTTCCTGCATGATTTTAACAGCCAATTACCACTAACCCCGGGGGCACAAGGGGCATAATGCTGAAGTTGGGGGATGACTCTGGGGCTTGCTACTGCCACACCTGAGCCTGGGGGACCAGGGCACACCCTGCTGAACTCGGGGTACTGCTCAAGATGCATCACCTGCACTGTGTCAGAGAACCGGGCGACACCCCACTGAAGGTGGGGTTTGTGTGAGGTCCTTATCCGGCTCTTCCCGGGGAACAGGGGAAACCCTGAATTTCTGCAACCCATCCTACAAAAGCTCAGGTGAGTGGGTGCCCTGGAGTTCATGGGTATGGGGAATAAGGCCAGTTGAGGACATGGGGCAGAAGAGACTTTAAAGGGAAAAAGAAAACTCACCTGAGTCCCCACAATGAATCCTTTCCATGTGTCCTTCCAGAACCCTGCCTCCCACCTGGGGCACATCCTACCCCCGGACCCCCACCCTGGGACTCGCTGCTCACTCACCAGCCAGAACCTCTGCAGGGCAACTCTCTCTCTCCCAGTGCCCCTTCTTCTGCCCCAGTTCTGCAACCAGATGCAACTCTGGGACCGCCCACAGAGATGTAGCTCCACCCCCAAGCGGTGATTGATCAGGGAGGGTGGTGCCAGAGCCCCTTGGATGCCAGGCAACCCGCCCTCAAGCCCCTGGAACCCTGAAAGTGCAGAGGGTCCAAGAGGCGCCTCCTCTACCCAACACCCGGAACAGGCATGGGTGGGGTCCTGTGCCGGGCTCCCCACACACACCTGACCCCTTCCAGGGACCCCTCTAGCTGCACACCACCCTCAGAGTCCTGCCCCTTCCCTTTCTGCACCAGCCCTCCCTGCTGGGGTGTGCCTGGTTCTTGGTAAGCTCAGTGGCTCTCAGACCCTCCAAGGCTTGGGCCTTAGGAAATGCAATGATTTCATGCATTTTCAGTATGTACATGTCAGTATGACTTTAATCTTATGGGAGCCAAAGAGGTTCTTTATTTTTTCTTATCTTCATGTTGGCATTTTTGGTTATTGTTTTCTTCTTGAAGCAGATGTACAACATGTGCATGGGGCAGAAATAGGGCCCACGCTTTGAGGTTTTGCCCAGTCATTTTGAGCCGGGTAAAATGTTAAAGGATAGCTTCCCTGGGAGCCCAGGATCAGGGCCCACAGATGATATAAGATAAAAATTACTTTTATCATTATAATTACTACTAAATGGAGGAATTTGAGACAAAAGCACCTTTCACAAGAGTACCAAGAAATCAAAATGATGCCCACAGAAGGCTGCCTGCTCCATGGTCAGCACAGGTAACACAAGTGTTCACAGTCTCTGGACTCCTGCCCTTCAACTGCCCAAATCTCCGAAGCACACAGACCACTTAAAATCAGTATTTTAGAACTGCTAGACACCTTAGAGTTGTCTGGCACCATTCCCTTGGACTGCAGAATAAAACACAGTAGCTCGTTGTCACAAACTTATTTCAACATGAAGTGCCCCCTGGATGCACTAAGTTCTTTCTCTGTAAATGTTGACTAATGTAAGTCCCAGTCATACCATTTAAACACTACGATGGCTGGGAAGTCATTGTAGGTAAGGGAATATTCTAGCCATGTTTATAAGCATTGGCTCACTTTGTAGAAGAGGCTGAGCTGAGTGTTTTTAAATACTATTTCAGGTACAAGAGAGGAGTTAAGATGGCGGAGGAGTAGGGGACCCCTTTTCCAGCAGGTTCCCTGAGTCGAGCTGGATAGGTACCAGACCAGCCTAAACAACCACGGAATCAGCCTGAGACGCAAGAAGATACATCTGGATCTCTACAAATGAACATCTCCAGCGCTGAGTATTGAGGTATGAAGCGGGAAGCCTTGAATCTGGACACAGATATCAGAAGATAAATGGAAGGGGGAGGGAGCCACCACGTTCAGGCGCTGGGAAGCAGCAGCCACCTGCACAGGGGAGCCAGCAGACTCACCTATGGCACCTGCAAGAGAGCAGACTGAGATGGGTGAGCCCAGAGCTCGAGCCACCAGGCATCTCGTGGAACACCAGAACCCAGGTGTGCTCATGGGATCCAGACTGAGACCAGGAGATCCAGGAGCACTCAGGGGCTGCTGGCACCTGGTGGCTGGCAGTGTTAGAAACACAAAGGACTGAGACACGCCTACCATGGAAGTGAGGGCAGGGACCTGGGTGTGGGGCACACATCCCAGAATGCTACAGGGTTGAGCAGCACCAACAGTAACAGAGTTAAAGTGGCCAGAACATTTGTGGAGAACTGGCCGCAATCCCTCTGTTCTGTGACAATTCAGCCTCTGCTGCTCTGACTCTCAGAAGAGGCACAGCAGACCACCAGAGAAAGCCCCCAGGGAACAAAAGCCTGGAAATACAAGCTCACAGTGTGACCACCCCCATCCCCCCTCACAGGGGACACGGAAACTCTACCGAAACAGGGATGCCAGAGTATGGGCACAGCAAAATAGAAAATCTTAACAATAGAGAACAAACGGATTTTTACCAGAGAGGAGGTGGATAGAGGGATGAGTGAAATAGATGAAGCGGATTAAGAGGACACTTTTCTTGATGACCACTGAGTAATATATAGAATTACTGAATCACTCTATTGTACACCTGAAACGAATGTAACACTGTATGTTAGCTCTACTGGAATTAAAATAAATTTTTTAAAAAGATTTTTCCTTCAGGAACCTCTTTGAAAAAGCTTTTCCTGTGCAATGTGCATAAGGCCTACTTGGGAGGATTCACTCTACAATAATTATTCACTCTCTGCCTCAAATTCAGATTTCACTGAGTTCTTACTGTGGATCCCAGCCCACGAGAGCCATGGTCCTTTTCTGTCCAGGCTCAGCACCTATGCATTCAAGATTGGAAGTAGAGACACATGTCACTTCATAGTCCAGAAAGCTATTATTTTTCTTTTTCAGTGTGAGAGAGTCACAGACTTTGGGACAAGTTCCAGAGCAGGTTTATTATGGATCCTGGATCTCTACTTCAATGTTCATTGCCTGGATCCATTTGGCTAATAGGTTCCCTGTGGATGGGCTTGCTTCCAAGCACATACATGGAAGATGCAAAGGTGGGTGGGCTTGGTGCGGGACAGGAAGAAGACCAAAAGCAGACGAGGGTCCGACCCCTCCCCTGATCCAGGAACTGCTAAGGGAGAGGGTACGGGAGGTAGAATCCATGCGAAACTCCAAGGTCACCAGCTGAACACACGAGGCATAGGTCAAGGGATCTGGAGAAGCAGGGGTTGAAGGCCGATCTGAGCTACCTCTGGTAGGAAGGGAGAGAAGGAATGAGGAGACACTGCCTGCCCCTGGCCCCTGCCAGCTGCCCACCGCTCCGACACACCTCCGTCTACACAGCTGACACAGCCTGGACTCAGGATGGGCTGGCTCGTGTCCCTCAATACTCAGTGAGACAGCTGGCCCCAGGGCTCAGAGACATGCTGAGGGAGATGAGAGGGAAAGCTGCCCCACCCAGGTCATCCCCTCCTTGAGTAGACAGCCCTTCAGAACTTCTAAAAAAAACCCACTAACGGGGTTGAAAGACATGCCATGGATGAACTAAGGCATAGAGATATGTAAAAAAACATTCATTTTTAAGTTCAGAGCTGTCAGCTCAGGAAGTGGGGAGAGCTTCCCTGAAGAAGACTGAGGGGAGGGCAGGCCATGCTGAAAAGAGAGACATGTCTTTCCTGATTCGGGACCTGTAGACCCCTTCCAGGGCAGGGCATCATCCTCGCATCACACGAGATCCATGGAAGTGTTCCATCAGGGCCAGATGTTTCTCTCGAGAACCCTACACTGGCACCTGACTGCACAGGGCACCAGGGACGAGGGCCAGATGGAGGACGGACAATACCCCGGAGGCCATGGGGCCAGAACAGAGGCACATGACCTTGAAGATGATGATGAAAAGCAGGAGGTGGCAGCATGGAGCCGGCCCTAAAGTGCCATGGGAGCAGTGCCCACAGCTACACTGACTGGGTGCCTTCTGTGCCAGGTGTGGGTGACTTCAGTGGGCTCCAGACTAGTCCTGACCACAAGTCTAGGAGGTGTGCACCACCCCCGGCCTCCTCTCCCCTTGCAGCTGCTAGGAATCACAGACACAGACCCAGGTCATCTTTTGTTGAAACCAAGCAGTGGCTCCCCCACATGCTGCACCTCTGGTGGTGGTCCAGTGCGACCCTCGTGCCTGGCCAGACACTGATGTCTACCTGTCTCCACACAAATCCACAGACAGGAGGGTGTCCCTGAATTCCACAGCACCTGATGAGACAGATCCACAGAACCCAAAACCCAGTGGGTCACTTGGGACCTCACCTATGGTCATGGAGCTCACCATACCCTATTTCTTTCACTTCCCACAGAAAGCCTGGTTCTGATCCCCCACAAAACCATACATCCTGGTTGCTGACCTGGGGTCATGCCATGAACCCTCATGGCACCTTTCATTTAGAGAAGGCTATGCCTACACCTCCTAGAAAATATCTCTAATGAAGTACAAGTCCATCAGGACTACGGTGTGAACAGTAGCACACAGCCTGCATGGTAGTAGTCAGTAATTCTAACAAGGGATAACCCCATCCCCCTCTCACATAACCTTCCTCTGTCCCCATGGAAATCATGGTCTGCCCTCAGAAAACCCTCCAGGAAACAAACCTTTCATCTGAATGCTCTCTTCACCTTCTGCTTCAAATCTTGTCCAACCACAATGATATGAATCTAGAAATCAGTCTCAAGAAAAAAATAGGACAGTCAAAAATAGGTGGAGATTGGGGGGCCTGGGTGGCTGTCGTTAAGGATCTTCCTTCAGCTCAGGACCTGATCCCAGGATCCTGGGATCTAGCCTGGAATCAGGCTCCTTGCTCAGTGGGAAGCCCGCTTCTCCCTCTCCCAACACCCTGCTTGCATTCCCTCTCTCGCTGTCTCATTCTCTGTCAGATACTTAAATAATCTTACAAAAATATGTGGAGATTTAACAACATGCTACTGAACAACCAAGAGTCAAAGAAGAAATAAAAAAAAAATTAAGAAGTACCTTGACAGGGATGAAAAAGACAACCTACTAAAACTTATGGGATGCAGCAAAAGTAGCTCTATGGGGACCTTCATAGAAATTCAAGTCTTCATCGACCCATGACAATTCTCTCTAATAAACAATTTGATTTATGTGGTAAAGAAGTAGAAAATAAAACAACAAACAAAGACCCAAATTAGTAGAAATAAGGAAATAACAAAAAGGAATGCATAAATAAATCCAACAGAGACTAAAAAGACAAAAAAATAACAATGAAAATGAGAGCTGCCTTTTTTGGAAAGATAAACAAAACTGACAAACTTAGCTAGACTCACCAAGAAAGACAGAGGACTCGAATACAATCAGGAAAGAAAGATAATGGATTCCTGTCTCATATCAAAATCAATAGAACTCTTCAACCTTGGACACAACAACTTCTTGCAAGCCACGTCTCTAAAGGCAAAGGAAATAACAGCAAAAATGAACTATTGGCACCTCATCAAGATAAAAAGCTTCTGCATGGCAAAGCAAACAATCAACAAAACAAAAAGACAACCTATGCAATCGAAGAAGATATTTGGATTGATATTACAGATAAAGAGCTGGTATCCAAGATCTATAAAGAACTCCTCAAACTCGACACCGAAAAAAATGGGCAGAAGACACAAAGAGATACTTCTCCAGAGAACATACAAATGGCCAAAGGACACATGAAAAAATGCTCCACATCACTTGCCATCAGGCAAATACAAATCAAAACGACAATGAGATACCACGTTACACCAGTTCGAATGGTTAAAATTAACAAGGCAGGGGGCACCTGGGTGGCACAGTGGTTAAGCGTCTGCCTTCGGCTCAGGGCGTGATCCTGGCAGTATGGGATCGAGCCCCACATCAGGCTCCTCCGCTATGAGCCTGCTTCTTCCTCTCCCACACCCCTGCTTGTGTTCCCTCTCTCGCTGGCTGTCTCTATCTCTGTGGAATAAATCAATAAAATCTTGAAAAGAAATTAACAAGACAGGAAATTTAAAAAAAATGAGAGGATGTGGAGAAAGAGGAGCCCTCTTACACTACTCGTGAGAATTCAAGCTGGTACAGCCTCTTTTGAAAACAATATGGAGGTTCCTCAAGATGTTAAACACAGAGCTATCCTACGACCCACCAATTGCACTACTGGGTATTTACCCCATAGACACAGAGTAATGAAAAAAGGGGCACCTGTATCCCAATGTTCATAGCAGCAATGTCCATAATAGCCAAACTGTGGAAGGAGCCAAGATGTCCTTCAGCAGATGAATGGACAAAGAAGATGTGGTTCATCTATACAATGGAATATTACTCAGTCATCAGAAAGGATGAATACCCACCATTTGCACCAACGTGGATGGACCAGGAGGGGATTATGCTAAGTGAAATTAAGTCAAGCAGAGAAAGACAATTATCATAAGGTTTGACTCCTATGTGGAATGGAAGGAGTAGCATGGAGGACATTAGAAGAAGGAAGGGAAAATCCTGGAACACTACATCAAAAACAAATGAAGTACTGTAGGGTGACTAACATCATTTTAAAAAAAGAGAAAGATATGAAATCCATACAGGAAAACTGTCACTATTTGCAAATGACATGAAATCCCAAAAGATTCCACACACACACACAAAAAAAAACTGTTAGAATAAACAAATTCAAGAAAGCTGCAGGATATAAAGTCAATATACATTGACCTGTTCCCCTTATTTTTTTTTCAGATTTTATTTATTTATTTGACAGGAAGAGAAAAAGCACGAGCAGGGGGAGTGTCAGAAAGACAGAGAAGCAGACCCTCGCTAAGTGGGTAGCCCAACACGGGGCTCGATCCCAGAACTCTGGGATCATGACTTGAGCTGAAGGCAGACGCTTCACCTATGGAGCCATCTAGATGACCCAACTTCTTGCATTTCTGTATACTGATGACATACGTTCGCAAAGAGAAATTAAAAAAGCAATGCCATTTACAACTGCATCATAAATAAAATCTAAGATAAAAGTAACCATGAATGAGAAAGACATAGTACACTCAACACACGGCAGAAAAGAAATGAAAAACATGTGTGTCAAGGGGGGCAGAATGTATGGGTCAAAGAATTGGAAGGCAACACAAACAAATGGAAGCTTATGCCATGCTCCTTAACTGGAAGAATTAAGTATGTGAACATGTCCATTGTACCCAAAACAATCGACAGATGTGATGAAATCCCTATCTGAATTCCAGTGGCATTATTCGAGGAAATAGAAAACAGTCCTCAAACTTGTATGGAATCACAAAAGACCCCAAATACCCAAAGCAACCTGGAGAAAGAAAGGTGCAGTCAACACACTCCTGGATTTCAAGCTAGATTACAAAGCTGTTGTCATCAAAACAGGAAGGTACTGGCATAAACACAGACACCAGGTCAGTGGAACAGAATAGAAAGCTCAGAAACTTACCACACGTAGATGATCCTAACTTACGACACAGCAGCAGAAGATATGCCATGAGGGAAGGACTGTCTCTTCAGTGAGCGGTAACAGGCAAACTGGACACTAAATGCAGAAGAATATAACTGGGTCACTTTCTTACACCACACACAAAATTTTTAATGGATGAATGATTTGAACAAAAGACCTGAATACATAACCCTCCAAGAAGACAGAGGTACTAAGTCTCTCGACATTGGTTTTGGCAAAGAGTCTTCAGATCGGACACCAAATGCAAAGGCAACAAAAGCAAAAATAAACAAGTGGAACAACATCAAACTGAAATCTTCCACACGGCAAAAGAAACCATCAAAAACTTAAAAGGCCACTGACCCAATAAGAAAAAAATATCTGCGAATCATATGTGTGAGAAGAGGCTAATATCCAAAATACACACAACACTCATACAAATCAAAACAAAAAAAA
>NW_024425675.1:379160-379503 GCF_017311325.1 Ursus maritimus
TCACCTTTTTTCATAAGAGGGAAATCCTCTTCAGGTCTCTTCCTCTTACTGAAGCTGGGTAATAACGTAGTTCTTTCAAGAAAGTCCAGTGTCTTACTGTGAACGTTTAAAAAGTGGGGGATACTTGTACTTGAGCATTGTTGAGGGAGGAGATGTGAAAGGTCCTCCCAGACACAAACCTCAGCAGATCCACCGGGAAAAGCACCTTCCTCAGCATGCGGAACATGGACGACCTTCAAACCCCAGAAACCCTCTCCTTCCCCTCGATCAGGACAACCCACAACAGCTGGGAGCTACCCCAATTCCTTCGTTCTCCTGCTCCTGATAGCTAACCCATCAGCAA
>NW_024425675.1:383276-387353 GCF_017311325.1 Ursus maritimus
AAAATGTTAAAGGATAGCTTCCCTGGGAGCCCAGGATCAGGGCCCACAGATGATATAAGATAAAAATTACTTTTATCATTATAATTACTACTATTGGAGGAATTTGAGACAAAAGCACCTTTCACAAGAGTACCAAGAAATCAAAATGATGCCCACAGAAGGCTGCCTGCTCCATGGTCAGCACAGGTAACACAAGCGTTCACAGTCTCTGGACTCCTGCCCTTCTCCTGCCCAAATCTCTGAAGCACACAGACCACTTAAAATCAGAATTGTAGAACTGCTAGACACCTTGGAGATGTCTGGCACCATTTCCTTTGGACTGCAGAATAAAACACAGTAGCTCGTTGTCACAAACTAATTTCAAAATGAAGTGCCCCCTGGATGCACTAAGTTCTTTCTCTGCAAATGTTGACTAATGTAAGTCACAGTCATACCATAGAAACACTACGATGGCTAGGAAGTCATCATAGGTAAGGGAATATTTTAGCCATGTTTATAAGCATTGGCTCACTTTGTAGAAGAGGCTGAGCTGAGTGTTTTTAAATACTATTTCAGACTTGTTTTACAGCACCCTCTGAACATACCAGAGCCTGAACCGACTAGAAAAGTTAGTTGGTTTCAGTAACTTTAATACCAGAAAAATATTATACTGTCTCTATTCCTAAGGATCTTTGAGTATCTTACCCAGAGGTCCCCCACTGAGATAATGATCTTAATGATCACCATGGGCAGAGGTGGAAAGGCCAGCTGAATTTGTTCCAGTTGTCCACATGACAAGAAAATCCTGATACTTGATAGGTTTCCAGATCGAGAAGACCAGAGATAAGAGGGAAATAGTACCCTGTACGGAACAACAAGGGATTTGGAGTCAATTTGGGGATCCCACTTAGGTTTCTGACACTAAAATCCTCTGTGACTCATATCATCTGAGTCCCTGTCTAACCATCTGAATATGTGCCTAAAAATATCTACATCCTAGTTGAGAAGTTCAAAAGGCAGAATGCTACAAAGAGCCAGTATGATGTCTCTCAAGAACAGGTGCTCAGGAAGCCATAATTGCTATTGGGTCTATTTCTTTTCCAGAAGAAAGAACCCATGTTGAATCCATATTTCTAATAGATGACTCACCAGATGATTTTCAAACCTGAAGGAAGGCCAAGAAGTCGCTCTTGCATCATAGGTCACTCAGAAATCATGTTGTTGGATGATACGATAGCAATGTCATCACTATGAGTGGGGAGCCTCTAATTTCCATACGGCCATGTTGACCCCCTTAGCTCAGAGCCACCAGAAAGGGCAGCTGGGGAGGGGACACCGTCATCACTATGAGTGGGGAGCTTCCCATTTCCATATGGCCATGTTGACCCCCTTAGCTCAGGGCCACCAGAAAGGACAGCTGAGGGGGACCACAGGTGAAGGCTGCCAGGTGTGGCTGGGGCAGGCAGAACACTGAGTTAAGGCTCAACTCCTCTCTTGGTTATTATAATGCTCTTCACAAAGAAAGTGCCATTGTGTGTGAGCCCTCATGTAGAAAAGGTTCAGAATTTCCATTGAGATTCCCTCTCTGACCTTTAGGATATGTAGCAAAGTTCCATTTAATTTTTAAACATTGAAGGACTTCCTGGTTTTCTTTTCGCTATGACTGTGGCTCAATTCCCCTGTGGTCTAAGAATAGAATCTAGTTAATTTCAGGGTTTAACATTTGTAGACTTGATTCGTGGCCCCACCTATCATCTATTTGGGTAAAGAGTCTATGACCACTTGAAAATAATGTATTCTGCACTTATTATGGAATGTTCCCTATATGTCAATTAGGTCACATTTGTTACCAATGTTTTGTCTGCTTTTTCTGTCAGATATTGAGAAAGGTATATTAAAATCTTCAAACAATGCTGCTCTATTCAACGTTGCATCGGAGAATCTACCAGTGTTAGAAGGCAAGAGAAACAAAAAGTATAAGAATTGAGGGGATAATTGTGACAATTCACAGGTAATACGATTGTGTACATAGAAAATCCAAAACAGTGTATAAATACCCTATTAGAATTAAAAATGCAATTTATAAATTTGAGATGGATTGTAGCTTCCCATTGGACAGTTTCTGAAAGAAAACGTAGAACCTGTCAATCTTGGGGTAGGACATAGGGTGCACTAACCATTTAAAAGAATTCAGTGGGACTTCATAAAAATGTGACATTTCTCCTTATCTTATGACCATAAGAAAATGAAAAAGTGAACCGCAGAGAGAGGGAACACAAGCAGGGGGGCGTGGGAGAGGAAGAAGCAGGCTCATAGCAGAAGAGCCTGATGTGGGGCTCGATCCCACAACGACGGTATCACGCCCTGAGCCGAAGGCAGACGCCCAACCGCTGTGCCACCCAGGCGTCCAGAACCTGTCAATCTTGGGCTAGGACATAGGGTGCACTAACCATTTAAAAGAATTCAGTGGGACTTCATAAAAATGTGACATTTCTCCTTATCTTTTGACCATAAGAAAATGAAAAGGTGAACCACAGGCTGGGAAGTAAAGATTAGGAATACACACACTGACAAAGACTTGTCAAGAAAGAATTCCTGCTCATCAACCATAAAAAGTCTATTTATAAACGAATCCTTCACAAGAGATTGACTGATGGCCAATAAGAACAGGAAAGGGTGCTCTACAGTATTATTTTCAGGAACAGCAAGGCCTTTCCTAACATGAAAACATACACACAAACCAGTATTCCCTAGATGGATGACGTCCTTATTTCTGAGGACAGCTTGAAGAACAGACTAGCATCAAAGTAAAGTTATGGAATTCCTGACACGCAGAGGATGGACAATTGACCTCAAACTACAGTACAATTTCTAGGCATCATTCGGTCCTCTGAAGGCAGACAACTACCACACCCCTTCCTACACCACACAGGTTGCTTCCCAACCGCTACCATAAAAGCAGAAAATGAGAAACAGATAGGACTAGTAGGAAATAGCAAAAATCACATGTGGGGATTATCCTGAAACACACTGATCACATAACTAGTGTAAGGAAGTGCAGGGAACTGACAAGGACAGAGACTCAAGAGGTACTTCTTTGGAAAATGCTGTCTGAAATCGGCACACCTTGGTACCAGCTAAGGAGGGCTCTGAGCATACCTTAGGGTTTGCTCACAAGGGTCTGCAACACCATCACTGAGGACTGAAACTCTTCAAGACCTCAAAGCTTGCCTGATTGACTATTGGACTAAAAGATTCCCATGTTCTGAAAACAGATACCAACTCATTGAAAGGTTCACCTGGGCTCTCTCGGAGGCCCTACAAGAAGCTGAACCATTCACTGAAAATCAATTACACACACACACACACACACACACACAACACACACACACACACACACACCTGTCATTTCACCAATTACTTAAACATTCAAGGTTCTTCCTACCTTTTTTTTTCACATTGATATTTATACTCACATGAAATGTCATCATTTCTAATGAACACTGATGTCAAAATAGAGATCCATTGACACAATATTCACAAAATGGAACTTCCCTGCTGTCATTTTCAATATAGCGTTTTTTAAGTTCATACATATTTTAGGTTTTTGGTAACTCATACAGGAGAAGATCAGCATTGAAAAACTCTGAATACTGACAATGAGTTTTAAGCCTAGAGAACAAAAATTGTCCAATTTCATAGATAATAAGGAACCAAAGGGAAAGCATGGAAGCTGTAGTCGAATAATTTTACACATATGCATCCTCTATTATTCTACTACTGAGGGGCGTGTTTTATTACCACTATGCATGCATCAATTGTCTTCCACGTGCACCCGCACAGGTATAATGAATTACAACAGTAGAATAAAATGTCTGGGAACTACTTGGCGGCATCTATAATGAACAATGAAATTTCGATCTTATATTTGGTGAACTTCCACTGTCTGTCCCTTTAGACAATGGGTAAAAAAGAAAAAACCAATACAGCTTTTCTGTTTCAAGAACAATCACAATTGAGAAAAAACTAACTTCCAATCCCTAAAGCAAAACACAGACCAAGTTCCATTTCACTCCCCTTTATTCACATTCTCTGTGG
>NW_024425675.1:387378-418365 GCF_017311325.1 Ursus maritimus
GATGAGGCTGTGTGTGTTGGGTGAGGCTGGTGGCCCAGAAGAAGGTTCTCTGCCAGCTCTCCGCCTGTGCCTCACTTGTCCTCAGCCAGGAATCCTGCACAGCCAGCCCTCACTTCCGTCAGCAACTCACCCAGGAGACCCACAGCCACCCTGGATCCCACCCTGCCCACACCCTGCTGCAGAATGCATTCAGCCTCTCGGACTTCTGTCAGCTTACTCCAGACGTAGAACTCCCCTATCTCCTGCAAAGCTCCCGGATTCCCTCTTCTTCCAAAATCACATTACACACAAGGCTTTCAAGTGAGAAAGCTATAACCCTAATCTTAATGAAAGGTTCACACCTACTTTCCCTTCTGTTGCCTTCCTCTCCACCTTCAATCCTACTCTGCCAACTGTGACATATCAGTGGAACATGAACATGCTCTAGGATCTGAATCTTCATTGCAGCTTTCTGGAGGACTCTATGTGATAAGAATCAGTGGTATCCTAAATAAAGTGTTTTACAACTATCCTCTATAGAATAGTACAGCCCAAAACTCATCACAATTTTATTCTCACTTCATGAAGCAGAACACTTTTTCCTTTCTCTTTCCTACTCTCTAAATTAGTTAGTTCACATGCCATGGAATATTCGCTTCAGGGTAGGATTTCTAGTGATTCCTCACCTGCATACAATACCCGTGCTCATCACAAGTGCCCTCCTTAATACCTCACCCATTTAACTCTTTCCCATGCCCCTGTCCTGCAGCAACACTCAGTTTGTTCTCCAGTCTTTTTCCTTGTTTGCCCTCTCTCTATCAACCCTCAACGCTGTTCATCTGTTTTCTTTCTGAAATTCCACAAGGGTGAGAGCATAGGATATTTGTCTTTCCTCACTGATTTTGCTTTTAGCTTAATACACTCTAGATCCATCCATATCCTTGCAAATGGTAAGATTTCATTCTTTTTGAAGCTGGGTCATATTCCATTATATATATATATATATATATATATATATATATATATATGTATCCTACATCCGCTTTTATCCATTCATCAGTGCATGGACTTTGGGAGATTCTCTCCATAGTTTGGCTACTGTGGACATTGCTTCTATTAACATCATGGTGCATGTACCCCTTCGAATCTGCATTTTTTTGGTCCTTTGGGTAAATACTCAGGATATGTTAAATTGCTGGATCATGGGGTTGTTCAAATGTTTAACTCTTTTGAGGAACCCCCACACTGTTTCCCCTACACTGGCTGCACCACTTTTGCATTCCCACCATCAGGATGGAGGGTTCCACTTTAAGCAGAACATTATCTGCCGGTAAATTTCATAAGAGGAAAAACAAAAACTCAGAGATGCACCAGGGTCATTATAAGCAGTGCAGAATTCACCCCAAGGCTCCTGATGCAAGCCCCTTGAAGCCACCAGTGTGCCACTATCCAAAAAGAATTCCCAGACTCTCCTTCTGACTCCACCACCAAAGAAACTACAGAGAGAATATGGCACCCTCAAAGTACGAGATAATACATTTAGTAAAACCTCAGGAAAGTCAAGCTCAACTTTTAAACAGAACAGGCCGCTTGGAGAATTTTGAATTTTCCCCTTCACCCCTAGTTTTAACTCTTCTGATGAATAAAACTAATCAATGTGATGAAACATCACCTTTGTCAAATGACATCTACCAAGTCTGTGTCAGATGAAAGCCACCTAACTCTAGATGCTGGCCACCAACCATACCTTAGCCCAAATTGAATAAACACTGTTAGATGAAGGGAACAAATTAGATGTTACAAACAGGCACAGAGTGAATCTCACCTTCCTTTCTAATAAAAAGAGGGTTCCTAGGAAACAGATGGTCAAAATACATTTGTAAAGGCCAAGTGACAGAGAAATTGTGATCCCCTGCAAAGTTCTACCTGCAGGGAAACTAAGTAATTTTTGCACCAAACCCAGAATGCTGACAGCTACTTCAATTTTACTTTGTGGCTCAACTAGGAGAAAAGAGAAAAGCCCAGGAGGTTTTAGGATAATGAGAGGTTTTACCTCCAGCCCTGACATAGATATAGGACATTTTGCCAAACATACCTGTGCTTTCTCTGAGTACTGCGGTCCAGACAAGCTGTGCCTACTGACACCGATGCTGACGTTCAAAACCTCAGGTGTCTTGGACAGAGCAGAGAAGTGTCAGCTGGGGAGAAGAAGGCACCCTCTGACCCAAAAGCCTGCACACCTGCTTTGGGTTTCTGGGCAAAGGGGCATCACATACTTGCTGTTTACAGTAATTATCTTCATTCTCATTAGACCAATGACCTTGCCTTTTCTGGAAAGCAGACTTACTCCCTCTAAAGAAACCCCTCAATTTGTCTATTCCCAATGCAACGTTCAGAGTGGGGTCTGGTTTACACTCCGCCTCCAGGCCCACACCTGGATGATTTTTCTGCATGATTTCACCTTCTGGTCTCACCCCTGAAGTGAACAGTGCTTCTCAAACCTTCACAGCCTCATTCTAGGATGCACTCCATTTGTGCTGGAATCTAAGTATACACATGCTTGGTTCTGCAGGAAGTATCCAGTATGGAGAACAGCCGCCTTCTTTGCTGCTGACTTGTGAACCAGGAACATTTTCTCACTTAAGTAGAAAACAATGTTATTGATGACACTGCATGAATGAACTTTAAAACATTTTAGAGAAAAGGAAGAGGCCTTTATTCAAACCCAAGTCAGCACAGCTGCCTGGGAGACACAATCTTCAACAAGAAGGGAGTGCTCCAGGGAAGGAACATTTGGGGCAGGGTTATATATTTTTATATTTTGTTTTACGTACAGAGTTACACACACCACAATGAGGATCTTCCTAGTTTCCAGAAAGTGACAGACTTTTTCTTCTGTTTTCAAAGTATGTACATGTCAGTAGGACTTTAATCTTATGGAGCCAAAGAGGTTCTTTTTATTTTTCTTAATCTCATGTTGGCATTTTTGGTTATTGTTTTCTCGAAGCAGATGTACAAATATGTGCTGGGGCAAATAGGGGGCCCATGCTTTGAGGTTTTGCCCAGTCATTTTGAGCCGGAAAATGTTAAAGGATAGCTTCCTGGGAGCCCAGTGGATCAGGGGCCCACAGATGATATAAGATAAAAATTACTTTTTATCATTATAATTACTACTATTGGAGGAATTTGAGACAAAAGCACCTTTCACAAGAGTACCAAGAAATCAAAAATGATGCCTTACAGAAGGCCAGCCTGCTCCATGGTCAGCACAGGTAACACAAGCGTCATCCGAATACTATTTCAGATTGTTTTACAGCACCCTCTGAACATACCAGAGCCTGAACCGACTAGAAAAGTAGTATGTTGTGCAACTTTAATACCAGAAAAATATTATACTGTCTCTATTCCTAAGGATCTTTGAGTATCTTACCCAGAGGTCCCCCACTGAGATAATGATCTTAATGATCACCATGGGCAGAGTGGAAAGGCCAGCTGAATTTGTTCCAGTTGTCCACATGACAAGAAAAATCCTGATACTTGATCAGGTTTCCAGATCGAAGACCAGAGATAAAGGGAATAGTACCCTGATGGAACAACAAGGGATTTGGAGTCAATTTGGGGATCCCACTTAGGTTTCTGACACTAAAATCCTCTGTGACTCATATCATCTGAGTCCCTGTCTAACCATCTGAATATGTGCCTAAAAATATCTACATCCCTAGTTGAGAAGTTCAAAGGCAGAATGCTACAAAGAGCCAGTATGATGTCTCTCAGAACAGGTGCTCAGGAAGCCATAATTGCTATTGGGTCTATTTCTTTTCCAGAAGAAAGAACCCATGTTGAATCCATATTTCTTAATAGATGACTCACCAGATGTTTCAAACCTGAAGGAAGGCCAAGAAGTCGCTCTTGCATCATAGTCACTCAGAAATCATGTTGTTGGACTGATACGATAGCAATGTCATCACTAAGAGTGGGGAGCCTCTAATTTCCATACGCCATGTTGACTCCCTTAGCTCAGAGCCACCAGAAAGGGCAGCTGGGGAGGGGCACCGTCATCACTATGAGTGGGGAGCTTCCCATTTCCATATGGCCATGTTGACCCTTAGCTCAGGGCCACCAGAAAGGACAGCTGAGGGGGACCACAGGCCAAGGCTGCCAGGTGTGGCTGGGGCAGGCAGAACCTGATTAAGGCTCAACCTCCTTGGTTATTATAATGCTCTTCACAAAGAAAGTGCCATTGTGTGTGAGCCCTCATGTAGAAAGGTTCAGAATTTCCATTGAGATTCCCTCTCTGACCTTTAGGATATGTAGCAAAGTTCCATTTAATTTTTAAACATTGAAGGACTTCCTGGTTTTCTTTTCGCTATGACTGTGGCTCAATTCTGTGGTCTAAGAATAGAATCTAGTTAATTTCAGGGTTTAACATTTGTAGACTGGATCGTGGCCCCACCTATCCTATTTGGGTAAAGAGTCTATGACCCCTTGAAAATAATGTATTCTGCACTTATTATGGAATGTTCCCTATATGTCAATTAGGTCACATTTGTTACCATGTTTTGTCTGCTTTTTCTGTCAGATATTGAGAAAGGTATATTAAAATCTTCAAACAATGCTGCTCTATTCAATGTCATGAGAATCTACCAGTGTTAGAAGGCAAGAGAAACAAAAAGTATAAGAATTGAGGGGATAATTGTGACATTCACAGGTAATACGATTGTGTACATAGAAAATCCAAAACAGTTATAAATACCCTATTAGAATTAAAAATGCAATTTATAAATTTGAGATGGTTGTAGTTCCATTGGACAGTTCTGACTAGCTGTACTAGATTGACAATGAGACCTGGCATCAAGCTATCTGATAACGTAGTAAAGGAGTAGGCACCATCGACCTGTCAATTTGTGATAGGTGCACTAACCATTTAAAAGAATTCAGTGGGACTTCATAAAATGTGACATTCTCCTTATCTTTTGACCATAAGAAAAATGAAAAGGTGAACACAGGCTGGAAGTAAAGATTAGAATAACACACTGACAAAGACTTACAAGAAAGAATTCCTGCTCATCAACCATAAAAAGTCTATTTATAAACGAATCTTCACAAAGATTGACTGATGGCCAATAAGAACAGGAAAAGGGTGCTCTACAGTATTATTTTCAGGAACACAAAGGCCTTTCCTAAATGAAAACATACACACAAACCAGTATTCCCTAGATGGATGACGTCCTTATTTCTGAGGACAGCTTGAAGAACAGACTAGCATCAAAGTAAAGTTATGGAATTCCTGGACACCAGAGGATGGACAATTGACCTCAAACTACAGTACAATTTCTAGGCATCATTCGGTCCTCTGAAGGCAGACAACTACCACACCCCTTCCTACACCACACAGGTTGCTTCCCAACCCCTACCATAAAAGAAGAAGGTGAGAAACAGATAGGACTAGTAGGAAATTGCAAAAATCACATGTGGGGATTATCCTGAAACACACTGTTCACATAACTAGTGTAAGGAAGTGTAGGGAACTGACAAGGACAGAGACTCAAGAGGTACTTCTTTGGGAAATGCTGTCTGAAATCCTCACACCTTGGTACCAGCTAAGGAGGGCTCTGAGCATACCTTAGGGTTTGCTCACAAGGGTCTGCAACACCATCACTGAGGACTGAAACTCTTCAAGACCTCAAAGCTTGCCTGATTGACTATTGGACTAAAAGATTCCCATGTTCTGAAAACAGATACCAACTCATTGAAAGGTTCACCTGGGCTCTCTCGAGGCCCTACAAGAAGCTGAACCATTCACTGAAAATCATTACACACAAATACACACACACACACACATACACACACACACACACACACCTGTCATTTCAGCAATTACTTAAACATTCAAGGTTCTTCCTACTCTTTTTTTTCACATTGATATTTATACCTCACATGAAATGTCATCATTTCTAATGAACACTGATGTCAAAATAGAGATCCATTGACACAATATTCACAAAATGGAACTTCCTGCTGTCATTTTCAATATAGCGTTTTTTAAAGTTCATACATATTTTAGGTTTTTGTAACTCATAGAGAAGATCAGCATTGAAAAACTCTAAATACTGACAATGAGTTTTAAGCCTAGAAGAACAAAAATTGTCCAATTTCATAGATAATAAGGAACCAAAGGAAAGCATGGAAGCTGTAGTCGAATAATTTTCACATATGCATCCTCTATTATTCTACTACTGAGGGGCGTGTTTTATTACCACTATGCATGCATCAATTGTCTTCCACTGCACCCGCACAGGTATAATGAATTACACAGTAGAATAAATGTCTGGGAACTACTTGCGGCATCTATAATGAACAATGAAATTTCGATCTTATATTTGGTGAACTTCCACTGTCTGCCCTTTAGACAATGGACCCTAAACAGAAGGGGGAATGAACCACGAGAGACTATGGACTCTGGAAACAAACTGAGGCTTCAGAGGGGAGAGGGGTGGGGGATTGGGATGGGCCAGTGATGGTATTAAGGAAGGTACATATTGCATGGAGCACTGGGTGTTATATGCAAATAATGAATCACGGAACACTACATCAAAAACTAAGGAAATACTGTATAGTGACTAACATATCATAATAAAAATTATTATTAGAAAAAAATTAAAGGTAAAAAAAAAAACCAATACAGCTTTTCTGTTTCAAGAACAATCACAATTGAGAAAAACTAACTTCCAATCCCTAAAGCAAAACACAGACCAAGTTCCATTTACTCCCTTTATTCACATTCTCTGTGGGTTCTAAGCTATTTCCTCACCTCCTTTCCTGCTGAGCAGGGAGCTCCGGGCTCGATCCCAGAACCCTGGGATAATACCCTGAGCCAAAGGCAGATGCTTAACTGGCTGAGCCAGCCAGGAGCCCCAGCCATGTTTTTCTTAAGCAAAAGGACACTTTCTCACGATGCCTTCACATGACTTCACATGGTACCAGAGATCTGCATTTGCCTCTAGGAGGTTGCAGATGAAGGCAATTGCAAACTCTCACAGTGGTTTATCAAATACAATGACCTCCCTGGTGACAGTGAAACTCTTATGAGCCCACAAGAGGGTGCTGTGACACTCAGCTGTGGCTGGTATGGCACAGAGAACCAAATCCATTTCCCTGCCTGATGTCTGTGAGGAACAGATGCCCCCATTGTGAAGGAGACCCTTCCACTGAGCTGTCCAGAGATGGCCATCCTCACGGAGGATGAGGATATAGGACAATGTCTGAGGAGACCTCATCTGTCTCTTTTATCTTTTCATATTTTTGACAGTGGGCAAATCACTGCCTAGGAGTCCCCAACTACCTTAGTCTTACCTGTGAATGACGAAGAGGTTTTACAAAACACTTAAGATTTTGACCTCACAAATGCCCACGAACACTTACCATAGGGATTCAACATTAAGTAAAGATACTGTTCCTTGGAAGAGAGGTCCTGCCCACTGTTGTTTCTCACTTATATGCTCATCTTCCTTACCTCATGGTAACATAACCACCTTGATTCCTGCTTCCATCTTTAGGAAGGCTGATGTGACTTGAAGGGCATTACCCTGACATCGTTCTTTCTTAGCAATAAGATGTGGACATTTCCCTAGTCCTACACACCCAAAGTTGAATCGGAATCAGGATTGAGGAGGCTGATGAGAGTTGAAGGTGTTTTCCTGTACACGGTGGCTTATTACCAATAAGCATGGGTCAGAATCCTCAAAATTGCAGAACCTTTTCATTAATGCTTCCTACTCGTGACTCAGAGAAAAGTGCTTAGCCCTTTCGTCAGACTTCCATGACCACTTTGGGGCTGGCTTCCATTTTCACAAAGGATGATGTTAGGGCTAAGAGGGTTCCTGTGCACTGTTATTTCTTACAGATAAGTGCATGGCATTTTTGTTACATTGCCAGAACCACTTAGCGCCGGGCTTGCCGGCGTCCTGGGGACTAACCCTAACCCTAGGTCGGCCCCCGAGGGGCCCCTCCCAAGGGGCCTGGCGCCGCAATGCCGGGGATTGGGGACCCCTGAGCCCAGCGCAGGAGTCACCCTGCCACCCTGCAGCAACCCGGGCTGCTAGGGGCTCCGCCAGTCTTTCAGGGCGAGAGAACAGGCAGGGACCTATAAGCCCCCGGCGACCTTCGAAGGCCCCCCGCTCCAAAACGCTTGGGCCCACACTCCCTCTCGCCAGTGCCCTCACCTAGGCCTGCCCCTCCGCCTGCTGCAGAGCTGGCGGAACGGGCCTGCTGGACTCCTGGGGGCTAAACCTATCCCTAGATCGACCCCAAAGGGCCCCTCCCAAGTGGCCTGGCGCTGCATGCCAGGGATTGGGGACACCCGAGTCCCAGCGCCAGATGCACCCTGCTGCCCTGCCGCCACATGGGGCGCTAGGGGCGTCGCCAGTCCTTCAGGGCCACAGAACGGGCAGGACCCTCCGAACCACCTGCGACCTTCAAAGGCACCCTGAGCCAAAGCCAAAATGTTCTGGCCCACGCTCCCGCTCGCCAGCTACCTCACCTCGGCCCACACCTCCATTCACCGCACATGGGCGGATCGAGCCTGCCGGCCTCCCGGGAGCTAACCCTAATCCTAGGTCGCCAACCAAGGGACCCATCCTAGGAACCTGGTGCGGCAACACCTGGGATTGGGAATCCCCGAGCTGCAGTGAAAGACTCACCATTTGGCCCACCGCCACCCGGGCCGCTAGGGGCGCCACCGGTCCTTCAGGGCGGGAGAACGGGCAAGGCCCAACTAGCCCCTGGCGACATTGGAAGCCCACGCGCGCCAAAACGGTGGGTACTATGCTCCCACTTGCCAGCGCTATCACCTAGGCCCACACATGCATTCACCGCACAGCCAGCGGATCAGGCCTGACGGCATCCTGGGGGTTAACCCTAACCCAGGGTCGGCCACCGAGGGGCCTCTCACAAGGGGCCTGGCGCAGCAATGACAGGGATTGGGGACACCGAGCCCCAGGACCTCACTCACCCTGCTGCCACCACCGCCACCTGGTCCACTAGGGGCACCGCCGGTCATTCAGGCGGGAGTATGGGCAGGGCCCTCCGAGCCCCCGGCAACCTTCAAAGGCCCCCCACGCCAAAACTCTGGGGCCCACACTCCCACTCAACATCGCCCTAACCTTGGCCCGACCATCCGCTCGTGGCAGAGCAGGCGGATAGGGCCTGCTGCCCTACTGGGGGCCAACCCTAACCGTAACCCCTAACCCCTAACCCTAAACCCTAAACCCTAACCCCCAACCCTAGCCCTAACCCCTAACCCTTACCCTAACCCTAACCCTAATACTAACCCTACCCTAACTCTAACCCTAAACCCTAAACCTTAAACCCGAAAGCCAAAACCCTAAACCCTAATGCTAACTGCTAACCCCAACCCCCAAACCCTAAGCCTAAACCCTAACTATACCCCGACCCCTACCCTACCCCCAACCCTACCCCTAACCCTACCCCTTCAGCTAACCCTACCCCTCACCCGTACCCTAACCCTAACCCTAATCCTAACCCATACACTAACCTGTACCCTATCGCTAACCCGGACCCTAACCCATACCCTAACCCGTACCTAACCCTAACATGTACCCTAACGGTACCCTAACCCATACACTAACCCTAAACCGTACCTTATCCCTAACCTGTTCCCTAACTCGTATCCTAACTCTAACCCTAATCCGTAACCAAACCCGTACTGTAACCCTAAACTGTACCCCAAACCTAAACCATACCCTAACCCCTACCCTAACCTGTACGCTAACCCGTTCCCTAAACCGTACCCTAACCTGTACCCTAAACCGTACCTATCTCCTACCTTAACCCATACACTAACCCTAACACGTACCCTAACCCTAACCCATACTCCAACCCTAACCCTAACCCTAAACGCAAACCCTAACCCCTAACCCATACCCTAAAACTTAATCCGTACCCTAACCCATAACCCCTAACCTGTAACCCCTAAAGCCAACCCTAACCCGTACCCTCACCTTACCTTAACCCTAACCCCTACCCTCACCCGTACCCTAACCGTAACCCATACCCTATCCCTAACCCGTACCCTAACCCCGGGGATTGGGCCCACCTGAGCCCCACCACAGGACTCAGCCTGCCACCTCTAAGGAAACCATGCCCCTTGGGGCCCCGCAGAGCATTCCGTGCAGGAGAACTGGTAGGGCCCACCTGAGCCCCAAGCGATCCTCGGCGGCCCCCTACACCCCAACCCTGATGCCCACGCTCATCCTACCCCATGCCTTCCCTTCAGCCTGCCACCGAGCTCATCGCAGAGCCTGCGGATCAGGCCTGCTGGGTTCCTGGGGCGCAGCCCTGACCCTAGGTCAGTTGGGGAGGGCACCTCCCCCGGGGACCAGGGCCACAGCCCCGGGGACTGGGGCCACCTGAGCCCCACTGCAGGACAAAGCCTGCCACCCCGCAGGAAACTGTGCCCCTTGGGGCTCTATGGAGCATACAGGGCTCGAGAACGTGGGGAGGCCCCCGGAGCCCATCCCCAGCTTTGGCAGCCCCCGGGCCCCAACCCTGAGGCCCATGCTCACCCTCCCCCATGGACTCATCTCAGCCCTCCACGGAGCACACCGCACAGCCTGCAGATTGGCCCTGCCGGGCTCCTGGACCCTAACCCTTACCCTAGGTTGGCCACAGAAGGGCCCCTCCCCAGGGTCCTGGCACCCCACTCTGGGGGATTGGGGACACCCAAGCCCCACTGTAGGACTCAGCCTGCAGCCCACAGGAAACTGTACCGTTTTGGGGCACAACAGAGCATTCAGGGCAAGAGAATTGGGGCACCCCCTGAGAGCCCCTGCTGGTGAACTCCGACCTTTGTGGGCCCTTCTGGATGAAACCTGAAGGCTCACATTCACCCGCCCTTGTGCCCTCATCTCAGTCGGCCTGGGAGTTCTCTGAGCACTGGCAGTTCGGACCTGCTGTCTCTTGAGGCCTAACCTAACCCTGGGTCTTCTGCTGAGGGTCCCCTCCCCGTTTGCCTGCCTCCAAAGTACAAGGCATTGGGCTCACCTCTGCACGACTAGAGGACTCAGCCTGCCCCACAGCAGGAAACTGTCCGTTTGGGGCAGCAGCAAGGATTCATAGCAGGAAAATCGGAGGGCCCCCCTCAGCCCATCCCAGGGAACCCCCACTTTCAGAGATCTCCCCGGATCCAATTAGTAGCTTCACACTGACCTTTAAACTTGCTCTCCACGGAGATCTTTTGAAATTCTCCACAATTCCAACAGATGGCATCATCCAGCTTCAGTGCCTTACCCAGCTTTAGGTCTTGAGATGGATTAAAATGGGAAGTCATTTCACTGATGATGACTTACTGGTGACCAAAAGATATATGCATAAATGCTTCATATCACTTGGCTTCAGGGAAATGCAAATCTAAACCCCTATAGATGCCATATCACACGAGGCCGAATATCTAAAAATAAGAAGACACGAAACTATACATGTTGGAGAGGATGTGGAGAAACGGGAACCCTCTTACAGCCCTGTGTGAATGCAGTCCGGTACAGCTACTCTTGAAAATGGTACGGAGTTTCCTCAAGAAGTTATAAATAAAGCTACCCTATGTCCCAGCAATTGCACTACTGGGTATTTATCCCAAAGAGACAGAGGTAGTGAAGATGGGACACATGCAGCCCAATGTTCATAGCAGCAATATCCATAATAGACAAACTGTGGAAAGAGTGCAGATGACCATGGACAGATGAATGGATAAAGAAGATGTGGATCATATATATAATAGAATATTACTCAGCCATTAGAAAGGATGAATACTTACCATCACACCGACCTGGGTGGAGCTGGAGGGTATTATGCTGAGTGGAATAAGCCAATGAAGGAAAGGCAATGATCATATGCTTTCACTCCTATGTGGAATATCAGAAAAAGGGAAGAAGACCATAGGGCAAGGGAGGGAAAATAGAATGGGAAGTCATCAGAGAGAGAGAAAACCCATGGTAGACTCTTAAGTATCACCACAAACTGATGATTGCTGGAGGAGAAGTTGGGGGGAGGGGTAACTGGGTGAGTGGCATTAAGGAGGCCACAGGATACAATGAGCACTGGGTGTTACACACGACTGATAATTTATTGAAGACTACATCTGAAACTAATGATGTACTGTAAGTTGGTTAATTGAATTTAAATTAAAGAATAAAAGACCTCAAATAAACAATCCTAAACATTTGTATGGAACCACTAAAGATACTGAACAGCCAGTGCAATGTGGAAAAGAAAAACAAAGCTGGAGGACTCACAATTTCAGATTTCAGGTTATACTACAAAGCTGCAGTCATCCTAACAAGAGAGTATGGCACAAAAATAGACACAGCGACCAAAGGAACAGGATACAAGTTCAGACAGAAACCCACAATTATGTGGTCCATGAATCTTCCACAAAGCAAGCAACAATATCAAAAGGGAAAAGGACAGTCTCTACAACAAATGGTGTTGGGAAAACTAGACAGCTACTCACAAAATAATGAAATTAGACTGCTTTCTTACATAATACAGACAAACACAAAACAGTTTCAAGACCTCAATATGAGACCTGAATCCATAAAAATCCTACAGGAGGGAAGACAGTAACTTCTTGACATGGACCATACCAACGTTTTTCTAGACTGTGTCCTGAGGCAAAGGAAATGAAAGCAAAAATAAACTATTGGGAATACAGCAAAATAAAAAGTTTCCACACAGCAGAAGAACAATGAAAATGTAAAAATAATAAGACAACGTACTCAAAGGGAGAAGATATTTGCAATGATCATATGCAATAAAGGGATAGTGTGCAAAACATATAGAACTGATACTACTCGAACCCCAAAAAACAAATAATCCAGTTAAAAAATAGGCAGAAGACATGGACAGACATTTCTCCAAAGAAGAAATACAAATGGCCACCAGTCCCGTGAAAAGATGTTCACCATTACCCATCATCAGAAAAATGTAAATCCAAAGGACAATGAGGTATTATCTCACTCCTCTCAGACTGGCTAACATCAAAAGCACAAGAAAGAGCAGGTGTTGGGAGAATGTGGATAAAGGGGAATCCTCGCAAACTGTGGGTGGGAATGCAAACTGTGGTGGCCCCCATGGAAAACAGTATGAAGGTTCCTCAAAAAATTAAATGTAGAACTACCCTATGATCCAACAATCACTCTACTGGTATTTCCCAAAGACTAGGAAAACAGTAACTTAAAAGGATACGTGCACCCCTATGTTTCTTGCACCATTATTTACAATATCACAATATGGAAGAAACACAAGTGTCTGTAGAAAAATTTACAAATGAGATGATAGATGTGTGTGTACACACACACACACACACACACACACACACACACACACACAATGGAGTATTACTCAGCTTGAAAACGAATGAAACCTTGCCATTTGCAGCCACATGGATGGAGCTAGAGAGTATTATCCTAACTGAAATCAGTCAGTCAGAGAAAGACAAATCCCATATGATGTCACTCTCATGGGGAATTTAAGAAACAAACAAAAATAAATAAATAAAAGAGAAAAAGGAGACACACCAAAATACAAACTCTTAACAATAGAGAACAAACGGATGGTTACCAGAGAGGAGGTGGATAGAGGGATGAGTGAAATAGATGAAGCGGATTAAGAGGACACTTTTCTTGATGACCACTGAGTAATATGTAGAATTACTGAATCACTCTCTTGTACACCTGAAACGAATGTAACACTGTATGTTAGCTCTACTGGAATTAAAATAAATTTTTTAAAAAGATTTTTCTTTCAGGAACCTCTTTGAAAAAGCTTTTCCTCTGCAATGTGCATAAGCCCTACTTGGGAGGATTCACTCTACAATAATTATTCACTCTATGCCTCGAATTCAGATTTCACTGAGTTCTCTTGTGGATCCCAGCCCACGGGAGCCATGGTCCTTTTCGTCCAGGCTCAGCACCTATGCATTCAAGATTGGAAGTAGAGACACATATCACTTCACAGTCCAGAAAGCTATTATTGTTTCTGTTCAGTGTGAGAGTCACAGACTTTGGGACAGGTTTCAGAGCAGTTTATTATGGATCCTGGATCTCTACTTCAATGTTCATTCCTGGATCCATTTGGCTAATAGGTTCCCTGTGGATGGGCTTGCTTCCAAGCACATACATGGAAGATGCAAAGGTGAGTGGGCTTGGGGACAGGAAGAAGACCAAAACAGACAGAGTCCGACCCTCCCCTGATCCAGGAACGCTACGGAGAGGGTATGGGAGGTAGAATCCATGCGAAACTCCAAGGTCACCAGCTGAACACAGGAGGCACAGGTCAAGGGATCTGGAGATGCAGGGTTGAAGGCTGCTCTGAGCTACCTCTGGGAGGAAGGGAGGGAAGGAATGGGGAGACACTGCCGCCCTGGCCATGCCAGCTGCCCACCGCTCCGACACGCATCAGTTACCTAGCACACACAGCCTGGGCTCAGGATGGGCTGGCTCGGGTCCTCAATCCTCAGTGGGACAGCTGGCCCCAGGGCTCAGAGACAGGCTGAGGGAGATGAGAAAAGCTGCCCCACCCAGGTCATCCCCTCCTTGAGCAGACAGCCCTTCAGAACTGCTAAAAAAAAAAAAAAACCCACTAACGGCGTTGAAAGACATGCCATGGATGAACTAAGGCATAGAGATATGTAAAATAACATTCATTTTAAGTTCAGAGCTGTCATCTCAGGAAGTGGGAGAGCTTCCCGAAGAAGACTGAGGGGAGGGCAGGCCATGCTGAAAAGGGAGACATGGCTCTCCTGATTGGGGACCTGCAGCCCCTTCCAGGGCAGGGCATCATCCTCACATTCACACGAGATCCATGGAAGTGTTCCATCCGGGCCAGATGTTTGTCTCGAGAAGGCTACCCTGGCATCGGACTGCACAGGGCACCAGGGACGAGGCGATGGAGGACGGACAATACCCGGAGGCCATGGGGCAAGAGCAGAGGCACACGACCTTGAAGATGATGATGAAAAGCAGGAGGTGGCAGCATGGAGCCGGCCCGAAGGTGCCATGGGAGCAGTGCCCACAGCTACACTGACTGGGGGCCTTCTGTGCCAGGTGTGGCTGACTTCAGTGGGCTCCAGACTAGTCCTGACCACAAGTCTAGGAAGTGTGCACCACCCCGGCCTCCCCTTCCCGCAGCTGCTAGGAATCACGGTCACAGACCCTGGTCAGCTTTCGTGGAAACCAAGCAGTGGCTCCCCGCAGCTGCACCTCTGGTGGTGGTCCAGTGCGACCCTCGTGCCTGGCAGACACTGATGTTCTACCTGTCTCCACACAAATCCACAGACAGGAGGGTGTCCCTGAATTCCACAGCACCTGATGAAACAGATCCACGAACCCAACACCCAGTGGGTCACTAGGGACCTCACCTATGGTCATGGAGCTCACCATACCCTATTTCTGTCACTTCCCACAGAAAGCCTGGTTCTGATCCCCACAATACCATACATCCTGGTTGCTGACCTGGGGTCATGCCATGAACCCACATGGCACCTTTCTTTTAGGAAGCTATGCCTACACCTCCTAGAAAATATTTCTAATGAAGTACAAGCCCATCAGGACTACGGTGTGAACGGTAGCACACAGCCTGCATGGTAGTAGTCAGTAATTCTAACAAGGGTAACCCCACCTCCTCACAAAACCTTCCTCCGTCCCCACGAACTCATGGTCTGCCCTCAGAAAACCCTCCAGGAAACAAACCTTTCATCTGAATGCTCTCTTCACCTTCTGCTACAAATCTTGTCCAACCACAATGATAGAAACTAGAAATCAGTCTCAAGAAAAAATGGGACAGTCAAAAACAGGTGGAGATTGGGGGCCTGGGTGGCTCAGTCATTAAGGATCTGCCTTCAGCTCAGGGTCGATCCCAGGAGCCTGGGATCTAACCCGAATCAGGCTCCTTGCTCAGTGGGAAGCCCGCTTCTCCCTCTCCCACCCCCTGCTTATGCTCCCTCTCTCGCTGTCTCACTCTCTGTCAGATACTTAAATAATCTTAAAAAAATATGTGGAGATTTAACAACATGCTACTGAACAACCAACAGTCAAAGAAGAAATCAAAAAAATTTAGAAGTACCTTGACACTGATGAAAAAGACAACCTACAAAAACTTATGGGATGCAGCAAAAGTAGCTCTATGGGAGCTCATAGAAATTCAAGTCTTCATCAATCCATGAGAATGCTCTCCAATAAACAACCTGATTTATGTGGTAAAGAAGAAAAAAAAAACAAAGCCCCAAATTAGTAGAAATAAGGAAATAACAAAAAGGAATGCATGAATAAATCCAATGGAGACTAAAAAGACAAAAAAACAATGAAAATAGAGCTGCCTTTTTGGAAAGATAAACAAAACTGACAAACTTAGCTAGACTCACCAAGAAAGACAGAGGACTCGAATACAATCAGGAAAGAAAGATAATGGATTCCTGTCTCATATCAAAATCAAAAGAACTCTTCAACCTTGGACACAACAACTTCTTGCAAGCCACGTCTCTAAAGGCAAAGGAAATAAAAGCAAAAATGAACTATTGGCACTTCATCAAGATAAAAAGCTTGCACGGCAAAGCAACACATCAACAAAACAAAAAGGCCACCTATGGAATCGAAGAAGATATCTGCAAATGATATTACAGATAAAGGGCTGGTATCCAAGATCTATAAAGAACTCCTCAAACTCGACACCCAAAAAATGGGCAGAAGACACAAAGAGATACTGGTCCAGAGAAGACATACAAATGGCCAACAGACACATGAAAAAATGCTCCACATCACTTGCCATCAGGCAAATACAAATCAAAACTACAATGAGATACCACCTTACACCAGTTAGAATGGTTAAAATTAACAAGGCAGGGGGGGCACAGCGTTAGCGCTGCCTTGGCTCAGGCGATCGGCATTATGAGAGCCCCACATCAGGCTCCTCCGCTATGAGCCTGCTTCTTCCTTCCCACTCCCCTGCTTGTGTTCCCTCTCTCGCTGGCTGTCTCTATCTCTGTGGAATAAATAAATAAAATCTTGAAAAAAAATTAACAAGACAGGAAATTAAAAAAAGAGAGGATGTGGAGAAAGGGGAGCCCTCTTACACTACTCGTGAGAATTCAAGCTGGTACAGCCACTTTTGAAAACAGTATGGAGGTTCCTCAAGACGTTAAACACAGAGCTATCCTACGACCCACCAATTGCACTACTGGGTATTTACCCCATAGACACAGAGTAATGAAAAGAAGGGGCACCTGTATCCCAATGTTCATAGCAGCAATGTCCCTAATAGCCAAACTGTGGAAGGAGCCAAGATGTCCTTCAGCAGATGAATGGACAAAGAAGATGTGGTTCATCTATACAATGGAATATTACTCAGTCATCAGAAAGGATGAATACCCACCATTTGCACCAACGTGGATGGACCAGGAGGGGATTATGCTAAGTGAAATTAAGTCAAGCAGAGAAAGACAATTATCATATGGTTTCACTCCTATGTGGAATGGAAGGAATAGCATGGAGGACATTAGGAGAAGGAAGGGAAAAGTGAAGGGGGGAATGAGAGGGGAAGATGAACCATGAGAGACTATTGACACTGGGAAACAAACTGAAGGTTGCAGAAAGGAGGGGTAGGGGAATGGGTTATCCTGGTGATGGGTATTAAGGAGGGCACGTGTCATAATGAGCACTAGGTGTTATATGCAAACAATGAATCATGGAACACTACATCAAAAACAAATGAAGTACTGTAGGGTGACTAACATAATTTTAAAAAGAGAAAGATATGAAATCAATACAGGAAAACTGTCACTTTTGCAAATGACATGAAATCCCAAAGATTCCCCACAAAAAAAACTGTTAGAATAAACAAATTCAAGAAAGCTGCAGGATATAAAGTCAATATACAGAGACCTGTTGTCTTTATTTTTTTCAGATTGTATTTATTTATTTGACAGGAAGAGAAAAGCACGAGAGCCGGGGAGTGTCAGAAAGACGGAGAAGCAGACCCGCTGGGGAGCCAACACGGGCTCGATCCCAGAACTCTGGGATCATGACCTGAGCTGAAGGCAGACGCTTCACCTATGGAGCCACCCAGATGACCCAACTTCTTGCATTTCTTATACTGATGACACACTTTCGCAAAGAGAAATTAAAAAGCAATGCCATTTACAATTGCATCAAAAAAATCTAGGAATAAAAGTAACCAAGAATGAGAAAGACATAGTACACTCAACACATGGCAGAAAAGAAATGAAAAACATGTGTGTCGAGGGGGCAGAATGTATGGGTCAAAGATTTGGAAGGCAACACAAACAAATGGAAGCATACGCCATGCTCCTTAACTGGAAGAGTTAATTATGTGAACATGTCCATCGTACTCCAAAGAATCGACAGATGTGATGAAATCCCTATCTGAATTCCAGTGGCATTATTCGAGGAAATAGAAAACAGTCCTCAAACTTGTATGGAATCACAAAAGACCCCAAATACCCAAAGCAACCTGGAGAAAGAAAGGTGCAGTCAACACACTCCTGGATTTCAAGCTAGATTACAAAGCTGTTGTCACAAAACAGGATGGTACTGGCAAAACACAGACACCAGGTCAGTGGAACAGAACAGAAAGCTCAGAAACTTACCCACACGTAGATGACCTAACTTACGACACAGCAGCAGAAGATATGCCATGAGGGAAGGACTGTCTCTTCAGTGAGCGGTAACAGGCAAACTGGACACTAAATGCAGAAGAATATAATGGGTCACTTTCTTACACCACACACAAAATTTTTAATGGATGAATGATTTGAACATAAGACCTGAATCCATAAACCTCCAAGAAGACACAGGTACTAAGTCTCTCGACATTGGTTTTGGCAAAGAGTCTTCAGATCGGACACCAAATGCAAAGGCAACAAAAGCAAAAATAAACAAGTGGAACAACTCAAACTGAAATCTTCCACACGGCAAAAGAAACCATCAAAAACTTAAAAGGCCACTGACCCAATAAGAAAAAAAATCTGCGAATCATATGTGTGAGAAGAGGCTAATATCCAAAATGCACACAACACTCATACAAATCAAAACCAAAAAAACTGTATAAAAATGGGGTGAATATGTGAATAGATACTGTTCAAAGATGGCACACAGGTGCCAACAGACAGAAAAAGTTGTTCGACATCACTAATCATCGTCAGGGAAACATCAGTCAAACCTACAATCGGCTATCCTCACAACTGTTGGAACACAATTGTCCCAGAGACAGACACCAGTGGGGTCTGCGAGGAGACACTGTGCGCTGTTGGTGGGAATGGAAATTGGTGCAGCCACTGTGACAAACGGTATGGAGGTTCCTGAAAAATAAATACAACTACCACATGACCCAGTAATGGCTCTACTGAGTATTGATTTGGAGAACACAAAAATACTGCCTCAAAAAGACAGATGCACTCCCAATGCTCACTGAGGCATTATTCACAATAACCAGACATGGAAACACAGACCTTGGGGGCCTTATGCCAAGTAACTCAGACACAGAAAGACAAATACCAGATGCTCATGACATTCCACGTGGAATAAACAAATACTGAACGCATAGATACTGAGAGCAGATTGGTAGGTGCCAGATTCGGGGATGGGGTGGTAGAAACGGGTGAAGGTGGTCCAAGTCTCAATGTTTGAGTGAGAAAATCCGACAGTCATGAAATGTTCTGTCCAGCATGGAGACTAAAACTAACCCCGCAGCATGGGGTATAGGTTTCCTGCTCTTTGAAAGTACAGGGCTCTGAGAAACCTTGCAAGCAGAAATGGTGTAAAGAAGGAATGACCATTCATTTACACGGAAAAATTAGACAGTGTGCTCAGACCCAAGATTCCTTCTCTTTGGCTCTTTCTTAGGCCTCAGGACACAAGTTTCTAACGGAGGCCCAGCATAAATGAAGATAAAGACAGCAGAGGCTCACAGACACAATTCAAAGTGCTGGTGGCTGGAGCGGAGAGCGGTTCCCAGCGGAAGGAGCTGGTTGGGGTGCACGCCGCCTCTGTCGTAGCTTCTCCCAAAACAGATGCTGAACGCGATTCTCACTGTTCACCTTTTTTCATAAGAGGGAAATCCTCTTTAGGTCTCTTCCTCTCACTGAAGCTGGGTAATAACGTAGTTCTTTCAAGAAAGCCAAGTGTCTTACTGTGAACGTTTAAAAGCTGGGGGATACTTGTACTTGAGCATTGCTGAGGGAGGAGATGTGAAAGGTTCTCCCAGACACAAACCTCAGCAGATCCACCGGGAAAGGCACCTTCCTCAGCATGCGGAACACGGACTACCTCCTACCCCCAGAAACCCTCTCCTTCCCCTCGATCAGGACAACCCACGACAGCTGGGAGTTACCCCAATTCCTCCCGTTCTCTGCTCCTAATATCTAACTCATCAGCAAATCCTGTGAGCTCCATCTTCAAAATGGACCCAGAATAGGTCTAACCACTCCATCCAAGGCCACCTGTCTGGTCCACAGTGCCTGAGTTCCTGGAAAAGCTTCGTCATTGACCTGCCTTCCTTGCCATCTCCAACCCTCTGTCATCTGTTCTCAACACTGTAGCCACGATGGCCTAGTGAAACAGGGTCTCATGGGGTTATAGCCCTGGAATGGCTTTCTGTCACCCTCTGTCACCTCTCTGAGGTCATGTCCTAAGCTGTCCCCTGTGGCCACAGGGCCTTCTTGCTGCTCCTGGACATATCTGGAATTCTCCTGCCCCAGAGCCTTTGCACATGCTTTCCCTTCTGTTTAGAATGCTCTTGATGTGTTCTCACCGCCTTCTGAGAAGTCTGATTGGAGTGACAGGGCAGAAGGTGAGGCTGTGTGTGTTGTGAGGCTGGTGGCCCAGAAAAAGGTTTTCTGCCAGCTCTCCACCTGTGCCTCACTTGTCCTCAGCCAGGAACTTGCACACAGCCCTCACCTGTCACAACTCTCACACAGGAGACCCACAGCCACCCCTGGAGCCCACCCTGCCCACACCCTGCTGCAGAATGCATTCAGCTCTCCTCTGGGACCCCTGTCAGCTTTACCCAGACCTGGAACTCCCCCGTCTCCTGCAAAGCTCCGGATTCCCCTCTTCTTGCAAAACACACTGGCGGGCTTTCATGAGAAAGCTATAATGCTAACTAATGAAAGGTTCACACCTACCTTTCCCCTTCTGTTGCCTTTCTCTCCTTCTGTCCTCCTGTGCAAACTGTAACATATCAGTGGAACATGAACATGCTCTGAGATCTGAATCTTTCATTGCAGCTTTCTGAGGACTCCTTATGATAAGAAACTAGTGTATCTTACAACAGGGTGTTTTACAACTATCATCTATAGAACAGTACAGCCCAAATCACTACAATTTTACCTCACCTTTCATGAAGCAGAACACTTTTCCTTTCTTCTTTTACTTAAATTCCAGTTAGTTCACATGCCATGGAATATTGCTTCAGGGGTAGGATTTAGTGATTCCTCACCTGCACTACAGTACCCAGTGCTCATCACAAGCGCCTCCTTAATACCCCCCACCCATTTAACTCTTTCCCCACGCCCCCCGTCCTGCAGCAACACTCAGTTTGTTCTCCAAGGTTGAGTCTATTTCCTTGTTTGCCTCTCTCATCACCCCTCAACTCTGTTCATCTGTTTTCTTTCTGAAATTCCATAGCTGAGAGCATAGGATATTTGTCTTTCCTCACTAATTTGCTTAGCTTAATACACTCTAGATCCATCCACATCCTTGCAAATGGTAAGATTTCATTCTTTTGAAGCTGGGTCATATTCCCATATATATATATATACATATATATATCGTACCACATCTGCTTTATCCATTCATCAGTGCATGGACTTTGGGATTCTCTCCATAGTTTGGCTATCTGTGGACATTGTTGCTATAAACATCATGGTGCATGTACTTCGAATGTGCATTTTTGTATCTTTTGGGTAAGCACCTAGGAGAGCAATTGCTGGATCATGTGGTTGTTCTCAAGTTTAACTTTTGAGGAACCCCCACACTGTTCCCAGACTGTCTGCACCACTCTGCATTCCCACCAACAGGATGGGAGGGTTCCCTTTAAGCAGAACATTATCTGCTGGCAATTTCTAAGAGGAAACAAAACCTCTGTGAGATGCACCCAGGGTCAGGCAAGCAGTTGCAGAATTCACCCCAAGGCTCCTGAGCCAAGCCCCTTTGAAGCCACCAGCATGCCACTCTCCAAAAGAATTCCCAGACTCTCCTTCTGACTCCACCACCAAAGAAACTACAGACAGAATATGGCACCTCAAAATATCGAGATAAGAGTAAAACTAGAAAGTCAAGCTCAACTTTTAAACAGGAACAGGCCGCTTTGAATAATTTTGAATTTTCCCTCCACCCTAATTTTTAACTCTTCTGATGAATAAACTAATCAATGATGAAACATCACCTTTGTCAAATGACATCATCCAAGTCTGTATCAGATGAAAAAAGCCATCTAACTCTAGATGCTGGCCACTCAAACCATATCTTAGGCCCAATTGAATAAACATTGTTAGATGAAGGAACAAATTAGATGTTACAAACAGGCACAGAGTGAATCTCACCTTCCCTTTCTAATAAAAGAGGGTTCCTAGGAAACAGATAGTCAAAATACATTTGTAATAAATGGACAGAGAAATTGTGATCCCCTGCAAAGTTCTACCTGCAGGGAAACTAAGTAATTCTTGCACCAAACCCAGAATGCGTGCAGCTACTTCAATTTTACTTTGTGGCTCATCAGAGAAAAGAGAAAAGCCCAGGAGGTTTTGGGATAATGAGAGGTTTTACCTCCAGTCCTGACATAGATAGGACATTATGCCAAAATAGCTGTGTTTCTCTGAACACTGGCGTCCTTGACAAGCTGCCTCCCTGACTCAGATGCTGACGTTCAAAACCTCGGGTCTCATGGAGCCAGAGCAGAGAAGTGCTGTCAGCTGGGGAGAAGAAGGCACCTCTGACCTAAAGCCTGCACACCTGCTCTCGGTTTCTGGACGAGGGGCAACACATACTTGTTGTTTAGCAGTAATTGTCTTCATTCTCAATAGACCAATGACCTTGCCTTTTCTGGAAAGCAGACTTACTCTTCTAAAGAAACCCTCAATTGCCTATTCCCAATGCAAGCTAGAGTGGGGTCTGGTTTTACGCCCGCCTCCAGGCCCCCACCTGGAGGATTTTCCTGCATGATTCTAACAGCCAATTACCACTAACTCAGACACGGGGCATATAATGCTGAAGTTGGGGGAGGCTCTGGGGCTTGCTACTGCCACACCTGTGCCTGGGGGACCAGGGCACACCCTGCTGAACTCGGGGTACTGCTCAAGATGCATCACCTGCACTGTGTCAGAGAACCGGGGACACCCCACTGAAGGTGGGGATTCTGTGAGTCCTTACCCGCACTCTTCCCGGGAACAGGAAACCCCGAAATTCTGCAACCCATCCCACAAAAGCTCAGGTGAGTGGGCGCCCGGGAGTTCACGGGTATGGGGAATAAGGCCAGTTGAGGACATGGGGCGGAAGAGACTTTAAAGGGAAAAAGAAAACTCACCTGAGTCCCCACAATGAACCCTCTCCACGTGCCCTTCCAGAACCCTGCCTCCCACCTGGGCGCACCCTACCCCCGACCCCCACCCCGGGGCATGCTGCCCACTCACCAGCCGGACCTCCGCAGGCAACTCTCTCTCTCCCAGTGCCCCCTTCTGCCCGCAGGTCTGCAACCGCTGCAACTCTGGGACCGCCCACAGAGACGTAGCTCCACCCCAAGCGGATTGGTCGGGAGGGTGGTGCCCTAGCCCCTTGATGCGGGCAACCCGCCCTCAAGCCCCTGGAACCCTGAAAGTGCAGGGGTCCAAGAGGCGCCTCCTCTACTCAACACCCAGCACAGGCATGGGTGGGGGCGTGGGCCGGGCTCCCCCACACACCTGGCCCCTTCCAGGGACCCTCTAGCTGCAGACCGCGCCCTGCCCCTTCCTTTCTGCACCAGCCTCCCTGCTGGGGTGTGCCTGGTTCTGGGCAAGGTCAGTGGCTCTCAGACCCTCCAAGGCTTGGGCTTTAGGACATGCAATGATTTCATGCATTTTCAGTATGTACATGTCAGTATGACTTTAACTTATGGGAGCCAAAGAGGTTCTTTTATTTTTCTTATCTTCATGTTGGCATTTTTGGTTATTGTTTTCTTCTCGAAACAGATGTACAACATGTGCTTGGGGCAGAAATAGGGCCCATGCTTTGAGGTTTTGCCCAGTCATTTTGAGCCGGAAATGTTAAAGGATAGCTTCCCTGGAGCCCAGGACTCAGGGCCCACAGATGATATAAGATAAACATTACTTTTATCATTATAATTACTCCTAAATGGAGGAATTTGAGACAAAAGCACCTTTCACAAGAGTACCAAGAAATCAAAATGATGCCCACAGAAGGCTACCTGCTCCATGGTCAGCACAGGTAACAGAAGTGTTCACAGTCTCTGGACTCCTGCCCTTCTCCTGCCCAAATCTCTGAAGCACACAGACCACTTAAAATCAGAATTGTAGAACTGCTAGACACCTTAGAGATGTCTGGCACCTTCTGGACTGCAGTATAAAACACAGTAGCTCGTTGTCACAAACTAATTTCAACATGAAGTGCCCCCTGGATGCACTAAGTTCTTTCTCTGCAAATGTTGACTAATGTAAGTCACAGTCATACCAGTTAAACACTACGATGGCTGGGAAGTCATCGTCGGTAAGGGAATATTTTAGCCATGTTTATAAGCATTGGCTCACTTTGTAGAAGAGGCTGAGCTGAGTGTTTTTAAATACTATTTCAGGTACAAGAGAGGAGTTAAGATGGCGGAGGAGTAGGGGACCCTTTTCACAGGTCCCCTGAGTCGAGCTGGAAGGTACCAGACCAGCCTAAACAACCACGGAATCAGCCTGAGACGCAGGAAGATACATCTGGATCTCTACAAATGAACATCTCCAGGCTGAGTATTGAGGTATGACAGCGGAGGCCTGAAACCGGGCACAGATATCGGAAGATAAACGGAAGGGAGGGAGCCTGCGGGCGCCGGGAAGCGGCGCCACCTGCACGGGGGACGGGAGCGGGCGGACTCACGAGGGCACCGCGAGAGAGCGGACTGAGACCGGTGAGCCGGGAGCCGCGCCACCAGGCATCTCCGCGGAACCCGGGAATCCCGTGTGCTCACAGGATCCAGACTGAACCGGGAGCTCCGGAGCGCGGGCAGCTGGCAGCTGGCAGGCCACCTGCACGGGGAGCGGGCGGACTCACGGTCGGCACCCGCGAAACAGCAGACTGAGACCCTGAACCAGGTGCGCACGCCACCGGGCTTCACGAATTCTGAATCCGGTGTGCTCACGGGATCCGACTGAGACCAGGAGCTTCTGGAGCGCGCGCAGGGCGGCTGGCGGTTGGCGGGCCACCTGCACGGGGAGTCGGGCGACTCGCGGTCGGCACCCCGAAACAGCAGACTGAAGACCCTGAACCGGGTGCGCGCCACCAGGCTTCATACAGCAACCGAATCCTGTGTTGTGCTCACGGGATCCGACTGAGACCGGGAGATTCCGGGAGCGCGCGGGGGCGGCTGGCGGCTGGCGGCATTAGAACACAAAGGACAGAGACGCGCCTGCCCTGAAGTGAGGGCAGGGAGCTGCCGGTGTGGAGGCGCACATCCCGGGACGCTCAGGGCTTGAGAGACACTCAACAGTAACGCGAGTTAAGCTGGCCAGAACATCGTTAGGAGAATGCGAACAATCCACTCTGTTCAGACACCAGCCTCTGCTGCTCTGACTCTCAGAGAGAGGCACAGCAGACCGGCCAGAGAAAGCCGCCAGGAACAAAAACCTGGAAATACCGGCTCACAGCGTGCCCACCCCCATCCCACGCAGGGGCTTACGGAAACTCGGGTACTCCAAACAAGGGGTTGCCTGAGTATGGGCCTGGCAAAATACAAACTCTTAACAATAGAAAACAAACGGATGGTTACCAGAGAGGAGGTGGATAGAGGGATGAGTGAAATAGATGAAGCGGATTAAGAGGACACTTTTCTTGATGACCACTGAGTAATATATAGAATTACTAAATCACTCTATTGTATACCTGAAACGAATATAACACTGTATGTTAGCTCTACTGTAATTAAACTAAATTTTTAAAAAAGATATTTCTTTCAGGAACCTCTTTGAAAAAGCTTTTCCTGTGCAATGTGCATAAGCCCTACTTGGGAGGATTCACTCTACAATAATTATTCACTCTATGCCTCGAATTCAGATTTCACTGAGTTCTTACTGTGGATCCCAGCCCACGGGAGCCATGGTCCTTTTCTGTCCAGGCTCAGCACCTATGCATTCAAGATTGGAAGTAGAGACACATGTCACTTCACAGTCCAGAAAGCTATTATTGTTTCTGTTTCAGTGTGAGAGAGTCACAGACTTTGGGACAGGTTTCAGAGCAGGTTTATTATGGATCCTGGATCTCTACTTCAATGTTCATTGCCTGGATCCATTTGGCTAATAGGTTCCCTGTGGATGGGCTTGCTTCCAAGCACATACATGGAAGATGCAAAGGTGGGTGGGCTTGGTGCGGGACAGGAAGAAGACCAAAAACAGACAAGGGTCCGACCCCTGCCCTGATCCAGGAACTGCTACGGGAGAGGGTATAGGAGGTAGAATCCATACGAAACTCCAAGGTCACAAGCTGCACACAGGAGGCACAGGTCAAGGGATCTGGAGAAGCAGGGATTGAAGGCTGCTCTGAGCTACCTCTGGGAGGAAGGGAGGGAAGGAATGAGAAGGAGACCCTGACTGCCCCTGGCCCATGCCAGCTGCCCACCACTCCGACACGCATCAGTCTACACAGCAGACACAGCCTGGGCTCAGGATGGGCTAGCTTGGGTCCCTCAATCCTCAGTGGGACAGCTGGCCCCAGGGCTCAGAGACATGCTGAGGGAGATGAGAGGGAAAGCTGCCCCACCCAGGTCATCCGCTCCTTGAGCAGACAGCCCTTCAGAACTGCTAAAAAAAAAACCCACTAACGGGGTTGAAAGACATGCCATGGATGAACTAAGGCATAGAGATATGTAAAATAACATTCATTTTTAAGTTCAGAGCTGTCAGCTCAGGAAGTGGGGAGAGCTTCCCTGAAGAAGACTGAGGGGAGGGCAGGCCATGCTGAAAAGGGAGACATGGCTCTCCTGATTGGGGACCTGCAGCCCCCTTCCAGGGCAGGGCATCATCCTCGCATCACACGAGATCCATGGAAGTGTTCCATCAGGGCCAGATGTTTGTCTTGAGAAGGCTACCCTGGCATCGGACTGCACAGGGCACCAGGGACGAGGGCCAGATGGAGGACGGACAATACCCCGGAGGCCATGGGGCAAAGCAGAGGAACATGACCTTGAAGATGATGATGAAAAGCAACAGGTGGCAGCATGGAGCCTGCCCAAACGTGCCATGGGATCAGTGCCCACAGCTACACTGACTGGGTGCCTTCTGTGCCAGGTGTGGCTGACTTTAGTGAGTTCCAGACTAGTCCTGACCACAAGTCTAGGAGGTGTGCACCACCCCCGGCCTCCTCTCCCCTTACAACTGCTAGGAATCACGGTCACAGACCCTGGTCAGCTTTAGTGGAAACCAAGCAGTGGCTCCCCCACATGCTGCACCTCTGGTGGTGGTCCAGTGCAACACTCGTGCTTGGCCAGAAACTGATGTCTACCTGTCTCCACACAAATCCACAGACAGGATGGTGTCCCTGAATTCCACAGCAACTGATGAGACAGATGCACAGAACCCAACACCCAGTGGGTCACTCAGGACCTCACCTATGGCCATGGAGCTCACCATACCCTATTTCTGTCACTTCCCACAGAAAGCCTGGTCCTGATCCCCCACAATACCATACATCCTGGTTGCTGACCTGGGGTCATGCCATGAACCCACATGGCACCTTTCATTTAGAGAAGGCTATGCCTACACCTCCTAGAAAATATTTCTAATGAAGTACAAGTCCATCAGGACTACGGTGTGAACGGTAGCACACAGCCTGCATGGTAGAAGTCAGTAAGTCTAACAAGGGTTAACTCCACACCCTGTCTCACAAAACTTTCCTCCGTCCCCAAGGAACTCATGATCTGCCCTCGAAAAACCCTCCAGGAAACAAACCTTTCATCTGAATGCTCTCTTCACCTTCTGCTTCAAATCTTGTCCAACCACAATGATATGAAACTAGAAATCAGTCTTAAGAAAAAAATAGGACAGTCAAAAATAGGTGGAAATTGGGGAGTCTGGGTGGCTCAGTCGTTAAGGATCTGCCTTCAGCTCAGGTCGTGATCCCAGGATCCTGGGATCTAGCCCCGAATCAGGCTCTTTGCTCAGTGGGAAGCCCGCTTCTCCCTTTCCCAACCCCCTGCTTGCATTCCCTCTCTCCCTGTCTCACTCTCTGTCAGATACTTAAATAATCTTAAAAAAAAATATGTGGAGATTTAGCAACATGCTACTGAACAACCAACAAAGAACAAATCAAAAAAATTTTTTAGAAGTACCTTAACACTGATCAAAAAGACAACCTGCAAAAACTTATGGGATGCAGCAAATGTAGCCCTAGGGGGGACGTTCATAGAAATTCAATTCTTCATCAATCCATGAGAATGCTCTCCAATAAACAACCTGATTTATGTGGTAAAGAAGTAGAAAATAAAACAACAAACAAAGCTCCAAATTAGTAGAAATAAGAAAATAACAAAAAGGAATGCATAAATAAATCCAACAGAGACTAAAAAGACAAAAAAAAAACAATGAAAATGAGAGCTGCCTTTTTTGGAAAGATAAACAAAACTGACATACTAAGCTAGACTCAAAAGAAACACAGAGGACTCGAAAAAAATCAGGAAAGGAAGATAATGGATTCCTGTCTCATATCAAAATCAAAAGAACTCTTCAACCTTGGACACAACAACTTTTTGAAAGCCATGTCTCTAAAGGCAAAGGAAATAAAAGCAAAAATAAACTATTGGCCCTTCATCAAGATAAAAAACTTCTGCTCAGGGGCGCCTGGGTGGCACAGCGGTTGAGCGTCTGCCTTCGGCTCGGGGCGTGATCCCGGCGTTATGGGATCCAGCCCCATATCAGGCTCCTCCACTATGAGCCTGCTTCTTCCTCTCCCACTCCCCCTGCTTGTGTTCCCTCTCTCGCTGGCTGTCTCTATCTCTGTCAAATAAATAAATAAAATCTTAAAAAAAAAAAAAAAAAAAAAAACTTCTGCTCAGCAAAGCAAACGATCAACAAAACAAAAAGGCAACCTATGGAATCGAAGAATATAACTACAAATGATATTACAGATAAAGGGCTGGTATCCAAGATCTATAAAGAACTCCTCAAACTCGACACCCAAAAAATGGGCAGAAGACACAAACAGGGGGCGTCTGGGTGGCACAGCAGTTAAGCGTCTGCCTTTGGCTCACGGCATGATCCCGGCGTTATGGGATCCAGCCCCACATCAGGCTCCTCCACTATGAGCCTGCTTCTTCCTCTTCCACTCCCCCTGCTTGTGTTCCCTCTCTCGCTGGCTGTCTCTATCTCTGTGGAATAAATAAATAAAAACTTTAAAAGAAATTAACAAGACAGGAAATTTAAAAAAAAGTCAGAGAGGATGTGGAGAAAGGAGAACCCTCCTACACTACTCGTGATAATTCAAGCTGGTACAGCCACTTTTGAAAACAATATGGAGGTTCCTCAAGATGTTAAACACAGAGGTATCCTATGACCCGCCAAATGCACTACTGGGTATTTACCCCATAGAAACAGAGTAATGAAAATCAGGGGCACCTGTATCCCAATGTTCATAGCAGCAATGTCCATAATAGCCAAACTGTGGAAGGAGCCAAGATGTCCTTCAGCAGATGAATGGACAAAGAAGATGTGGTTCATCTATACAATGGAATATTACTCAGTCATCAGAAAGGATGAATACCCACCATTTGCACCACCGTGGATGGACCAGGAGGGGATTATGCTAAGTGAAATTAACTCAAGCAGAGAAAGACAATTATCATATGGTTCAACTCCTATGTGGAATGGAAGGAATAGCATGGAGGATATTAGGAGAAGGAAGGGAAAAGTGAAGGGGGGGAATGAGAGGGGGAGATGAACCATGAGAGACTATTGACACTGGGAAACAAACTGAAGGTTGCAGAAAGGGAGGGGTAGGGGAATGGGTTATCCTGGTGATGGGTATTAAGGAGGGCACGAGTCAAAATGAGCACTAGGTGTTATATGCAAACAATGAATCATGGAACACTACATCAAAAACAAATGAAGTACTGTACGGTGACTAACATAATTGTAAAAAAAGAAAACGATATGAAATCCATACAGGAAAACTGTCACTATTTGCAAAGACATGACACAAAAGATTCCACAAAATAATTGTTAGAATAAACAAATTCAAGAAAGCTGCAGGATATAAACTCAATATACAGAGACCTTTTCTCTTTATTTTATTTTCAGATTTTATTTATTTATTTGACAGGAAGAGAAAAAGCACGAGCAGGGGGAGTGTCAGAAAGAGGGAGAAGCAGACCCTCATTAAGAAGGATTCCAACACGGGGCTCGATCCCAGAACACTGGGATCATGACCTGAGCTGAAGGCAGACCCTTCACCTATGGGGCCACCCAGATGACCCAACTTCTTGCATTTCTCTATACTGATGACACACTTTTGCAAAGAGAAATTAAAAAAACAATGCCATTTAAATTGCATCAAAAATAAATCTAGGAATAAAAGTAACCAGGAATGAGAAAGACATAGTACACTCAACACATGGCAGAAATGAACTGAAAAACTTGTGTGTCAAGGGGGGCAGAATGTATGGGTCAAATATTTGGAAGGCAACACAAACAAATGGAAGCATACACCATGCTCCTTAACTGGAGGAGTTAATTATGTGAACATG
>NW_024425675.1:418372-447638 GCF_017311325.1 Ursus maritimus
TGTCTCTTCAGTGAGCGGTAACAGGCAAACTGGACACTAAATGCAGAAGAATATAACTGGGTCACTTTCTTACACCACACACAAAATTTTTAATGGATGAATGATTTGAACATAAGACCCGAATCCATAAACCTCCAAGAAGACACAGGTACTAAGTCTCTCGACATTGGTTTTGGCAAAGAGTCTTCAGATCGGACACCAAATGCAAAGGCAACAAAAGCAAAAATAAACAAGTGGAACAACATCAAACTGAAATCTTCCACACGGCAAAAGAAACCATCAAAAACTTAAAAGGCCACTGACCCAATAAGAAAAAAATATCTGCGAATCATATGTGTGAGAAGAGGCTAATATCCAAAATGCACACAACACTCATACAAATCAAAACAAAAAAAACTGTATAAAAAATGGGGTGAATATGTGAATAGATACTGTCCAAAGATGGCACACAGGTGCCAACAGACAGAAAAAGTTGTTCAAATTCACTAATCATCGTCAGGGAAACATCAGTCAAACCCACAATCGGCTATCCCCTCACAACTGTTGGAACAGCAATTGTCCCAGAGACAGACACCAGGTGGGGTCAAGGGTGTGCAGACGAGGAGACACTGTGCGCTGTTGGTGGGAATGGAAATTGGTGCAGCCACTGTGACAAACGGTATGGAGGTTCCTGAAAAAATAAATACAACTACCACATGACCCAGTAATGGCTCTACTGAGTATTGATTTGGAGAACACAAAAATACTGCCTCAAAAAGACAGATGCACTCCCACGTTCACTGCAGCATTATTCACAATAACCAGACATGGAAACACAGACCTTGGGGGCCTTATGCCAAGTAACTCAGACACAGAAAGACAAATACCAGATGCTCTCATGTACATTCCACGTGGAATAAACAAATACTGAACGCATAGATACTGAGAGCAGATTGGTAGGTGCCAGATTCGGGGATGGGGTGGTAGAAACGGGTGAAGGTGGTCAAAGTCTCAATGTTTGAGTGAGAAAATCCAACAGTCATGAAATGTTCTGTCCAGCATGGAGACTAAAACTAACCCCGCAGCATGGGGTATAGGTTTCCCTGCTCTTTGAAAGTACAGGGCTTCTGAGAAAACTTGCACAGTACAAATGGTATCAAGAAGGAATGACCATTAATTTACACGGATAAATTAGCCGGTGTGCTCAGACTCCAAAATTCCTTCTGCTCGGCTTTTCTTAGGCCTCAGGACACAAGTTTCTAACGGAGGCCCAGCATAAATGAAGATAAAGCACAGCAGAAGCTCACAGACACAATTCAAAATCCTGGTAGCTGGATGCAGAGAGTGGTTCCCAGCGGAAGGAGCTGGTTGGGGTGCACGCCGCCTCTGTCGTGCTTCTCCCCAAAACAGATGCTGAACGCGATTCTCACTGTTCACCTTTTTTCATAAGAGGGAAATCCTCTTCAGGTCTTTTCCTCTTACTGAAGCTGGGTAATAACGTAGTTCTTTCAAGAAAACCAAGTGTCTTACTGTGAACGTTGAAAAAGTGGGGGATACTTGTAATTGAGCATTGCTGAGGGAGGAGATGTGAAAGGTTCTCCCAGACACAAACCTCAGCAGATCCACCGCGAAAGCCACCTTCCTCAGCATGTGGAACATGGACTACCTCCAAACCCCTAGAAACCCTCTCCTTCCCCTAGATCAGGACAAACCACAAGAGCTGGGAGTTACTCCAATTCCTCCGTTCTCCTGCTCGTAATAGCTAACCCATCAGCAAATCCTGTGAGCTCCATCTTCAAAATGGACCCAGAATAGGTCTAACCACTCCATCCAAGGCCACCCTTCTGGTCCACAGTGCCTGAGTTCCTGGAAAAGCTTCGTCATTGACCTGCCTTGCCATCTTCAACCCTCTGTCATCTGTTCTCAACACTGTAGCCACGATGGCCCAGTGAAACAGGGTCTCATGGGGTTATAGCCCTGGAATGGCTTTCTGTCGCCCTCTGTCACCTCTCTGAGGTCATGTCCTAAGCTGTCCCCTGTGGCCACAGGGCCTTCTTGCTGCTCCTGGACATACCTGGAATTCTCCTGCCCCAGAGCCTTTGCACATGATTTCCCTTCTGTTGAGAATGCTCTTGATGTGTTCTCACTCACCTTCTGAGAAGTCTGAATTGGAGTGACAGGGACAGAAGGTGAGGCTGTGTGTGTTGGGTGAGGCTGGTGGCCCAGAAAAAGGTTTTCTGCCAGCTCTCCACCTGTGCCTCACTTGTCCTCAGCCAGGAACTTGCACACAGCCCTCACCTGTCACAACTCTCACCCAGGAGACCCACAGCCACCCCTGGAGCCCACCCTGCCCACACCCTGCTGCAGAATGCATTCAGCTCTCCTCTGGGACCCCTGTCAGCTTTACCCAGACCTGGAACTCCCCCGTCTCCTGCAAAGCTCCCGGAGTCCCCCTCTTCTTGCAAAATCACACTGGCGCAAGGCTTTCATGAGAAAGCTATAATGCTAACTAATGAAAGGTTCACACCTACTTTCCCCTTCTGTTGCCTTTCTCTCCTTCTGTCCTACCTGTGCAAACTGTAACATATCAGTGGAACATGAACATGCTCTGAGATCTGAATCTTTCATTGCAGCTTTCTGAGGACTCCTTATGTGATAAGAAACTAGTGTATCTTACAACAGGGTGTTTTACAACTATCATCTATAGAACAGTACAGCCCAAATCACTACAATTTTACCTCACTCTTCATGAAGCAGAACACTTTTTCCTTTCTTCTTTTACTTAAATTCCAGTTAGTTCACATGCCATGGAATATTCGCTTCAGGGGTAGGATTTAGTGATTCCTCACCTGCATACAGTACCCAGTGCTCATCACAAGCGCCCTCCTTAATACCCCTCACCCATTTAACTCTTCCCCCCACGCCCCTGTCCTGCAGCAACACTCAGTTTGTTCTCCAAGGTTGAGTCTATTTCCTTGTTTGCTCTCTCATCACCCCCTCAACCTCTTCATCTGTTTTCTTTCTGAAATTCCACAAGGTGAGAGCATAGGATATTTGTCTTTCCTCACTATTTTGCTTAGCTTAATACACTCTAGATCCATCCACATCTTGCAAATGGTAAGATTTCTTCTTTTGAAGCTGGGTCATATTCCCATATACATATATATATGTATCCCACATCTGCTTTTTCCATTCATCAGTCATGGACTTTGGGATTCTCTCCATAGTTTGGCTACTGTGGACATTGTGTTATAAACATCATGGTGTGCGTACCCCTTCGAATTGCATTTTTTTATCTTTTGAAACCTAGGAAGCAATTGCTGGATCATGTGGTTGTTCAATGTTTAACTTTTTGAGGAACCCCCACACTGTTTCCCAACTGGCTGCACCACTTGCATTCCCACCAACAGGAAGGGAGCGCCTTTGCAGAACATTATCTGCTGGCAATTTCATAGAGGAAACAAAACCTCTGTGAGATGCACCCAGGGTCAGCAAGCAGTTGCAGAATTCCCCCAAGGCTCCTGACGCCAAGCCCCTTGAAGCCACCAGCATGCACTATCCAAAAGAATTCCCAGACTCTCCTTCTGACTCCACCACCAAAGAAACTACAGAAGAATATGGCACCTCAAAATATCGAGTATAATAGTAAAACTAGAAAGTCAAGCTCAACTTTTAAACAGGAACAGGCCCTTTGGAAATTTTGAATTTTCCCTCCACCCTATTTTAACTCTTCTGATGAATAAACTAATCAATGATGAAACATCACCTTTGTCAAATGACATCATCCAAGTCTGTATCAGATGAAAAAAAGCCACCTAACGCTAGATGCTGGCCACTCAACCATATCTTAGGCCCAATTGAATAAACACTGTTAGATGAAGGAACAAATTAGATGTTACAAACAGGCACAGAGTGAATCTCACCTTCCCTTTCTAATAAAAGAGGGTTCCTAGGAAACAGATGGTCAAAATACATTCGTAAGCAATAAATGGACAGAGAAATTGTGATCCCCTGCAAAGTTCTACCTGCAGGCAAACTAAGTAATTCTTGCACCAAACCCAGAATGCTGACAGCTACATCAATTTTACTTTGTGGCTCAACTAGAGAAAAGAGAAAATCCCAGGAGGTTTTGGGATAATGAGAGGTTTTACTTCCAGCCCTGACATAGATAGGACATTTTGCCAAATATACCTGTGCTTTCTCTGAACACTGGCGTCCTGTGAAAGCTGCCTTGCTGACTCAGATGCTGACGTTCAAAACCTCGGGTGTCTTGGAGCCAGAGCAGAAAAGTGCTGTCAGCTGGGGAGAAGAAGGCACCTCTGACCTAAAGCCTGCACACCTGCTTCAGTTTCTGGGCGAATGTGCAACACATACTTGTTGTTTAGCAGTAATTATCTTCATTCTCAATAGACCAATGACCTTGCCTTTTCTGTAAAGCAGACTTACACTTCTAAAGAAACCCTCAATTCCTCTATTCCCAATGCAACTAGGGTGGGGTCTGGTTTAGGCCCGCAACCAGGCGATCACCTGGAGGATTTTCCTGCATGATTGTAACAGCCAATTTTCACTAACCCGGGGGCAAACGGGGCATGATGCTGAAGTTAGGGGAGGGCTCTGGGGCTTGCTACTGCCACACCTGACCCTGGGATACCAGGGCACACCCTGCTGAACTCAGAGTACTGTGCAAGATGCATCACCTGCACTGTGTCAGAGAACCGGGGGACACCCCACTGAAGGTGGGGACTGTGTGATGTCCTTACCCGCACTCTTCCCGGGGAACAGGGAAAACCCTTAAATTCTGCAACCCATCCCACAAACCTCAGGTGAGTTGGCGCCCTGGAGTTCACGGGTATGGGGAATAAGGCCAGTTGAGGACATGGGGCAGTAGAGATTTTAAAGGGAAAAAGAAAACTCACCTGAGTCCCCACAATGAACCCTGTCCACGTGCCCTTCCAGAACCCTGCCTCCCACCTGGGGTGCACCCTATCCCCGAACCCCCACCCCCATTCACGCTGCTCACTCACCAGCCAGGACCTCCGCAGGGCAACTTTCTCTCTCCCAGTGCCCCTTCTTCTGCCCCAGGTCTGCAACCCCCTGCAACTCTGGGACCGCCCACAGAGACGTAGCTCCACCCCCAAGTGGTGATTGGTCAGGGAGGGTGGTGCCCCAGCCACTTGGATGCCAGGCAACTGGCCCTCAAGCCCCTGGAACCCTGAACATGCAGGGGATCCAAGATGCTCCTCCTCTACTCGACACCCAGCACAGGCATGGGTGGGGTCGTGGGCCTGGCCCCACACACACACCTGGCCCCTTTCAGGAACCCCTCTAGCTGCAGACCACCCTCAGAGTCCTGCCCCTTCCCTTTCTGCACCAGCCCTCCCTGCTGGGGTGTGCCTGGTTCTGGGCAAGGTCAGTGGCTCTCAGATCCTCCAAGGCTTGGGCTTTAGGAAATGCAAAGATATCATGCATTTTCAGTATGTACATGTCAGTATGACTTTAAACTTATGGGAGCCAAAGAGGTTCTTTATTTTTTCTTATCTTCATGTTGGCATTTTTGGTTATTGTTTTCTTCTCAAAGCAGATGTACAACATGTGCTTGGGGCAGAAATAGGGCCCATGCTTTGAGGTTTTGCCCAGTCATTTTGAGCTGGGTAAAATGTTAAAGGATAGTTTCCCTGGGAGCCCAGGTTCAGGGCCCACAGATGATATAAGATAAAAATTACTTTTATCATTATAATTACTACTACATGGAAGAATTTGAGACAAAAGCACCTTTCACAAGAGTACCAAGAAATCAAAATGATGCCCACAGATGGCTACCTGCTTCATGGTCAGTGCAGGTAACACAAGTGTTCACAGTCTCTGGACTCCTGCCCTTCTCCTGCCCAAATCTCTGAAGCACACAGACCACTTAAAATCAGAATTGTAGAACTGCTAGACACCTTAGACTGCGGCACCATTTCTTTGGACTGTGGAAGAAAACACAGTAGCTCGTTGTCACAAACTAATTTCAATATGAAGTGCCCCCTGGATGCACTAAGTTCTTTCTCTGCAAATGTTGACTAATCTAAGTCCCAGTCATACCATTTAAACACTACGATGGCTAGGAAGTCATCATAGGTAAGGGAATATTTTAGCCATGTCTATAAGCATTGGCTCGCTTTGTACAAGAGGCTGAGCTGAGTGTTTTTATTTTTATTTCTTTTAAAGATTTTATTTATTTATGTGACAGAGAGACAGCCAGACAGAGAGGGAACACTGCAGGGGGAGTGGGAGAGGAAGAAGCAGGCTCATAGCGGAGGAGCCCGATGTGGGACTCGATCCCGGTACGCCGGGATCATGCCCTGAGCCAAAGTCAGACGCTTTAACGACTGTGCTACCCAGGTGCCCCTGAGCTGAGTGTTTTTAAATACTATTTCAGGTACAAGAGAGGAGTTAAGATGGCGGAGGAGTAGGGGACCCCTTTTTCAGCAGGTCCCCTGAGTTGAGCTGGATAGGTACCAGACCAGTCTAAACAACCACGGAATCAACCTGAGACGCAGGAAGATACATCTGGATCTCTACAAATGAACGTCTCCAGCGCTGAGTATTGAGGTATCAAGCGGAAAGCCATGAAACTGTTCACAGATATCGGAAGATAAACTGAAGGGGGAGGGAGCTGCCGTGTTTGGGCGCCAGGAAGCGACAGCCCCCTGCATGGGGGAGCTGGCAGACTCAAGGTCGGCACCAGCAAAACAGCAGACTGAGGCCCTGAACGGGGTGCGCGCGCCACCAGACTTCTCACAGAACTACGGAATCCCGGTGTGCTCACAGGATCGAGACTGAGACTGAGGGCTTCCAGAGCGCGCGCGGGGTGGCTTGGGGCTGGCAAGCCACCTGCACGGGGGAGCAGGCAGAGTCGCGGTCGGCACTCGTGAAACAGCAGACTGAGACCCTGAACCGGGTGTGTGCGCCACCAGGCTTCTCACGGAACTCGGAATCCCGGAGCGCTCACCAGGCATAGACTGAGACCAGGAGACCCGGGAGCGCGCACAGGGCGCCTGGCGGCTGTTGGGCCACCTGCATGGGGGAGCCGGCGGACTCGCGGTCAGCACCCGCGAAACAGCAGACTGAGACCCTGAACCGGGTGCATGCGCCACCAGGCTTCTCACAGAACTCCGGAATCCTGGTGTGCTCACGGGATCCAGACTGAGACTGGGAGATCCAGGAGCGTACGGGGGCGGCTGGCGGCTGGTGGCATTAGAAACACAAAGGACAGAGACGCGCCGGTCCTGGAAGTGAGGGCAGGGATGCCTGGTGTGGGTCGCACATCCCAGGACACTACAGGGTTCAGCAGCACCAACAGTAACGGAGTTAGTGTAGCCAGAACATCGGTGGAGAACGAGCCGCAATCCCTCTGTTCTGTAACAATTCAGCCTCTGCTGCTCTGACTCTCAGAAGAGGCACAGCAGACCACCAGAGAAAGCCGCCAGGGAACAAAAGCCTGGAAATACTGGCCCACAGCGTGACCACCCCCATCCCCCCTCGCAGTGGACACGGAAACTCTACCCAAACAGGGTTGCCTGAGTATGGGCGCAGCAAAATAGAAACTCTTAACAATAGAGAACAAAAGGATGGTTACGAGAGAGGAGGAGGATAGAGGGATGAGTGAAATAGATGAAGCGGATTAAGAGAACACTTTTCTTGATGACCACTGAGTAATATATAGAATTACTGAATCACTCTCTTGTACACCTGAAACGAATATAACACTGTATGTTAGCTCTCCTGGAATTAAAATAAATTTTTAAAACAGATTTTTCTTTCAGGAACCTCTTTGAAAAAGCTTTTCCTGTGCAATGTGCATAAGCCCTACTTGGGAGGATTCACTCTACAATAATTATTCACTCTCTGCCTCGAATTCAGATTTCACTGAGTTCTTACTGTGGATCTCAGCCCACGGGAGCCATGGTCCTTTTCTGTCCAGGCTCAGCACCTATGCATTCAAGATTAGAAGTAGAGACACATGTCACTTCACAGTCCAGAAAGCTATTATTGTTTCTGTTTCAGTGTGAGAGAGTCACAGACTTTAGGACAGGTTTCAGAGCAGGTTTATTATGGATCCCGGATCTCTACTTCAATGTTCATTACCTGGATCCATTTGGCTAATAGGTTCCCTGTGGATGGGCTTGCTTCCAAGCACATACATGGAAGATGCAAAGGTGAGTGGGCTTGGTGCGGGACAGGAAGAAGACCAAAATCAGACAAGGGTCCGACCCCTCCCCTGATCCAGGAACTGCTACAGGAGAGGGTATGGGAGGTAGAATCCATGCGAAACTCCAAGGTCACCAGCTGAACACAGGAGGCACAGGTCAAGGGATCTGGAGATGCAGGGGTTGAAGGGTGCTCTGAGCTACCTCTGGGAGGAAGGGAGGGAAGGAATGAGAAGGAGACACTGCCTCCCCCTGGCCCATGCCAGGTGCGCACCACTCCGACACACATCAGTCTATGAGCTGACACAGCCTGGGCTCAGGATGGGCTGGCTCGGGTCCCTCAATCCTCAGTGGGACAGCTGGCCCCAGGGCTCAGAGACATGCTGAGGGAGATGAGAGGGAAAGCTGCCCCACCCAGGTCATCCCCTCCTTGAGCAGACAGCCCTTCAGAACTGCTAAAAAACCCACTAATGGGGTTGGAAGACCTGCCATGGATGCACTAAGTCATAGAGATATGTAAAATAACATTCACTTTTAAGTTCAGAGCTGTCATCTCAGGAAGTGGGGAGAGCTTCCCTGAAGAAGACTGAGGGGAGGGCAGGCCATGCTGAAAAGGGAGACATGGCTCTCCTGATTGGGGACCTGCAGCCCCCTTCCAGGGCAGGACATCATCCTCGCATCACACGAGATCCATGGAAGTGTTCCATCAGGGCCAGATGTTTGTCTCGAGAAGGCTACCCTGGCATCGGACTGCACAGGGCACCAGGGACGAGGGCCAGATGGAGGACGGACAATACCCCGGAGGCCATGGGGCAAGAGCAGAGGCACATGACCTTGAAGATGATGATGAAAAGCAGGAGGTGGCAGCATGGAGCCGGCCCAAAAGTGCCATGGGAGCAGTGCCCACAGCTACACTGACTGGGGGCCTTCTGTGCCAGGTGTGGCTGACTTCAGTGGGCTCCAGACTAGTCCTGACCACAAGTCTAGGAAGTGTGCACCACCCCCGGCCTCCTCTCCCCTTGCAGCTGCTAGGAATCACGGTCACAGACCCTGGTCAGCTTTCGTGGAAACCAAGCAGTGGCTCCCCCGCATGCTGCACCTCTGGTGGTGGTCCAGTGCGACCCTCGTGCCTGGCCAGACACTGATGTCTACCTGTCTCCACACAAATCCACAGACAGGAGGGTGTCCCTGAATTCCACAGCACCTGATGAAACAGATCCACGGAACCCAACACCCAGTGGGTCACTCGGGACCTCACCTATGAGGTCATGGAGCTCACCATACCCTATTTCCGTCACTTCCCACAGAAAGCCTGGTTCTGATCCCCCACAATACCATACATCCTGGTTGCTGACCTGGGGTCATGCCATGAACCCACATGGCACCTTTCTTTTAGAGAAGCCTATGCCTACACCTCCTAGAAAATATTTCTAATGAAGTACAAGCCCATCAGGACTACGGTGTGAACGGTAGCACACAGCCTGCATGGTAGTAGTCAGTAATTCTAACAAGGGTTAACCCCACCCCCCGTCTCACAAAACCTTCCTCCGTCCCCACGGAACTCATGGTCTGCCCTCAGAAAACCCTCCAGGAAACAAACCTTTCATCTGAATGCTCTCTTCACCTTCTGCTACAAATCTTGTCCAACCACAATGATATGAAACTAGAAATCAGTCTCAAGAAAAAAATGGGACAGTCAAAAACAGGTGGAGATTGGGGGGCCTGGGTGGCTCAGTCATTAAGGATCTGCCTTCAGCTCAGGTCGTGATCCCAGGAGCCTGGGATCTAGCCCCGAATCAGGCTCCTTGCTCAGTGGGAAGCCCGCTTCTCCCTCTCCCACCCCCCTGCTTGCGTTCCCTCTCTCGCTGTCTCACTCTCTGCCAGATACTTAAATAATCTTAAAAAAATATGTGGAGATTTAACAACATGCTACTGAACAACCAACAGTCAAAGAAGAAATCAAAAAAAAATTTAGAAGTACCTTGACACTGATGAAAAAGACAACCTACAAAAACTTATGGGATGCAGCAAAAGTAGCTCTACGGGGGGGACGTTCATAGAAATTCAAGTCTTCATCAATCCATGAGAATGCTCTCCAATAAACAACCTGATTTCTGTGGTAAAGAAGTAGAAAAAAAAAAAACAGCAAACAAAGCCCAAATTAGTAGAAATAAGGAAATAACAAAAAGGAATGCATAAATAAATCCAACAGAGACTAAAAAGACAAAAAAAAACAATGAAAATAAGAGCTGCCTTCTTTGGAAAGATAAAATTGACAAACTTAGCTAGACGCACCAAGAAAGACAGAGCACTCGAATACAATCAGGAAAGAAAGATAATGGATTCCTGTCTCATATCAAAATCAAAAGAACTCTTCAACCTTGGACACAACAACTTCTTGCAAGCCACGTCTCTAAAGGCAAAGGAAATAAAAGCAAAAATGAACTATTGGCACTTCATCAAGATAAAAAGTTTCTGCACGGCAAAGCAAACGATCAACAAAACAAAAAGGCAACCTATGGAATCGAAGAAGATATCTGCAAATGATATTACAGATAAAGGGCTGGTATCCAAGATCTATAAAGAACTCCTCAAACTCGACACCCAAAAAATGGGCAGAAGACACAAAGAGATACTTGTCCAGAGAAGACATACAAATGGCCAACAGACACATGAAAAAATGCTCCACATCACTTGCCATCAGGCAAATACAAATCAAAACTACAATGAGATACCACCTTACACCAGTTAGAATGGTTAAAATTAACAAGGCAGGGGGCACCTGGGTGGCACAGCGGTTAAGCGTCTGCCTTCGGCTCAGGGCGTGATCCCGGCATTATGAGATGGAGCCCCACATCAGGCTCCTCCGCTATGAGCCTGCTTCTTCCTCTCCCACTCCCCTGCTTGTGTTCCCCCTCTCGCTGGCTGTCTCTATCTCTGTGGAATAAATAAATAAAAATCTTGAAAAGAAATTAACAAGACAGGAAATAAAAAAGTCGAGAGGATGTGGAGAAAGGGAGCCCTCTAACACTACTCGTGAGAATTCAAGCTGGTACAGCCACCTTTGAAAACAATATGGAGATTCCTCAAGACGTTGAACACAGAGTATCCTACGACCCACCAATTGCACTACTGGGCATTTACCCCATAGACACAGAGTAATGAAAGAAGGGCACCTGTATCCCAATGTTCATAGCAGCAATGTCCCTAATAGCCAAACTGTGGAAGGAGCCAAGATGTCCTTCAGCAGATGAATGGACAAAGAAGATGTGGTTCATCTATACAATGGAATATTACTCAGTCATCAGAAAGGATGAATACCCACCATTTGCACCAACGTGGATGGACCAGGAGGGATTATGCTAAGTGAAATTAAGTCAAGCAGAGAAAGACAATTATCATATGGTTTCACTCCTATGGAATGGAAGGAATAGCATGGAGGAATTAGGAGAAGGAAGGGAAAAGTGAAGGTGGGGAATGAGAGGGGAGATGAACCATGAGAGACTATTGACACTGGGAAACAAACTGAAGGTTCAGAAAGGGAGGGTAGGGGAATGGGTTATCCTGGTGATGGGTATTAGAGGGGCACGTGTCATAATGAGCACTAGGTGTTATATGCAAACAATGAATCCTGGAACACTACATCAAAAACAAATGAAGTACTGTAGGTGACTAACATAATTTTAAAAAGAGAAAGATATGAAATCCATACAGGAAAACTGTCACTATTTGCAAAGACATGAAATCCCAAAAGATTCCACAAAAAAAAAACTGTTAGAATAAACAAATTCAAGAAAGCTGCAGGATATAAAGTCAATATACAGAGACCTGTTGTCTTTATTTTTTTCAGATTTTATTTATTTATTTGACAGGAAGAGAAAAGCACGAGCCGGGGAGTGTCAGAAAGACGGAGAAGCAGACCCTGCTAGCGGAGCCCAACAGGGGCTCGATCCCAGAACCGACATGACCTGAGCAGAAGGCAGACGCTTCACCCATGGAGCCACCCAGATGACCCAACTTCTTGCATTTCTGTATACTGATGACACACTTTCGCAAAGAGAAATTAAAAAGCAATGCCATTTACAATTGCATCAAAAACTAGGAATAAAAGTAACCACAATGAGAAAGACATAGTACACTCAACACAGGCAGAAAAGAAATGAAAAACATGTGTGTCGAGGGGGCAGAATGTATGGGCAAAGATTTGGAAGGCAACACAAACAAATGGAAGCATACGCCATGCTCCTTAACTGGAAGAGTTAATTATGTGAACATGTCCATCGTACTCCAGCAATCGACAGATGTGATGAAATCCCCATCTGAATTCCAGTGGCATTATTCGAGGAAATAGAAAACAGTCCTCAAACTTGTATGGAATCACAAAGACCCCAAATACCCAAAGCAACCTGGAGAAAGAAAGGTGCAGTCAACACACTCCTGGATTTCAAGCTAGATTACAAAGCTGTTGTCATCAAACAGGGTGGTACTGGCAGAAACACAGACACCAGGTCAGTGGAACAGAACAGAAAGCTCAGAAACTTACCCACACGTAGATGATCCTAACTTACGACAGCAGCAGAAGATATGCCATGAGGGAAGGACTGTCTCTTCGTGAGCGGTAAGGCAAACTGGACACTAAATGCAGAAGAATATAACTGGGTCACTTTCTAACACACACAAAATTTTTAATGGATGAATGATTTGAACATAAGACCCGAATCCATAAACCTCCAAGAAGACACAGGTACTAAGTCTCTCGAATTGGTTTTGGCAAAGAGTCTTCAGATCGGACACCAAATGCAAAGGCAACAAAAGCAAAAATAAACAAGTGGAACAACATCAAACTGAAATCTTCCACACGGCAAAAGAAACCATCAAAAACTTAAAAGGCCATCTCCAATAAGAAAAAATATCTGCGAATCATATGTGTGAGAAGAGGCTAATATCCAAAATGCACAACACTCATACAAATCAAAACAAAAAACTGTATAAAAATGGGGGTAATATGAATAGATACTTGTCCAAAGATGGCACACAGGTGCCAACAGACAGAAAAAGTTGTTCGACATCACTAATCATCGTCAGGGAAACATCAGTCAAACCCACAATCGGCTACTTCACAACTGTTGGAACAGCAATTGTCCCAGAGACAGACACCAGGTGGGGTCAAGGGTGTGCAGAGGAGACACTGTGCGCTGTTGGTGGGAATGGAAATTGGTGCAGCCACTGTGACAAACGGTATGGAGGTTCCTGAAAAATAAATACAACTACCACATGACCCAGGAATGGCTCTACTGAGGAATGATTTGGAGAACACAAAAATACTGCCTCAAAAAGACAAGTGCACTCCCACGTTCACTGCAGCATTATTCATAATAACCAGACATAGAACACAGACCTTGGGGGCCTTATGCCAAGTAAGTCAGACACAAAAAGACAAATACCAGATGCTCTCATTTACATTCCACGTGGAATAAACAAATACTGAACGCATAGATACTGAGAGCAGATTGGTGGTTCAGATTCGGGGATGGGGTGGTAGAAACGGTGAAGGTGGTCCAAGTCTCAATGTTTGAGTGAGAAAATCCGACAGTCATGAAATGTTCTGTCCAGCATGGAGATCAAAACTAACCCCGCAGCATGGGGTATAGGTTTCCTGCTCTTTGAAAGTACAGGGCTTCTGAGAAACCTTGACAGCAGAAATGGTGTAAAGAAGGAATGACCATTCATTTACACGGAAAAATTGACCGTGTGCTCAGACTCCAAGATTCCTTCTCTTTGGCTTTTCTTAGGCCTCAGGACACAAGTTTCTAACGGAGGCCCAGCATAAATGAAGATAAAGCACAGCAGAGGCTCACAGACACAATTCAAAGTGTGGTGGCTGGATGCGGAGAGCGGTTCCCAGCGGAAGGAGCTGGTTGGGGTGCACGCGTCTGTCGTGCTTCTCCCCAAAACAGATGCTGAACGCGATTCTCACCGTTCACCTTTTTTCATAAGAGGGAAATCCTCTTTAGGTCTCTTCCTCTCACTGAAGCTGGGTAATAACGTAGTTCTTTCAAGAAAGCCAGTGTCTTACTGTGAACGTTTAAAAGCTGGGGATACTTGTACTTGAGCATTGCTGAGGGAGGAGATGTGAAAGGTTCTCCCAGACACAAACCTCAGCAGATCCACCGGAAAGGCACCTTCCTCAGCATGGAACACGGACTACCTCCTTCCCCAGAAACCCTCTCCTTCGATCTGCACAACCCACAAGCAGCTGGAGTTACCCCAATTCCTCCGTTCTCCTGCTCCTAATATCTAACTCATCAGCAAATCCTGTGAGCTCCATCTTCAAAATGGACCCAGAATAGGTCTAACCACTCCATCCAAGGCCACATCGTCTGGTCCACAGTGCCTGAGTTCCTGGAAAAGCTTCGTCATTGACCTGCCTTGCCATCTTCAACCCTCTGTCATCTGTTCTCAACACTGTAGCCACGATGGCCAGTGAAACAGGGTCTCATGGGGTTATAGCCCTGGAATGGCTTTCTGTCGCCCTCTGTCACCTCCCTGAGGTCATGTCCTAAGCTGTCCCCTGTGGCCACAGGGGCCTTCTTGCTGCTCCTGGACATATCTGGAATTCTCCTGCCCCAGAGCCTTTGCACATGCTTTCCTTCTGTTTAGAATGCTCTTGATGTGTTCTCACTGCCTTCTGAGAAGTCTGAATTGGAGTGACAGGGACAGAAGGTGAGGCTGTGTGTGTTGGGTGAGGCTGGTGGCCCAGAAAAGGTTTCTGCCAGCTCTCCACCTGTGCCTCACTTGTCCTCAGCCAGGAACTTGCACACAGTCCTCACCTGTCACAACTCTCACACAGGAGACCCACAGCCACCCCTGAGCCCACCCTGCCCACACCCTGCTGCAGAATGCATTCAGCTCTCCTCTGGGACCCCTGTCAGCTTTACCCAGACCTGGAACTCCCCGTCTCCTGCAAAGCTCCCGGATTCCCCTCTTCTTGCAAAATCCACTGCGCAAGGCTTTCATGAGAAACTATAATGCTAACTAATGAAAGGTTCCACCTACTTTCCCCTTCTGTTGCCTTTCTTCCTTCTGTCCTACCTGTGCAAACTGTAACATATCAGTGGAACATGAACATGCTCTGAGATCTGAATCTTCATTGCAGCTTTCTGAGGACTCCTTATGGATAAGAAACTAGTGTATCTTACAACAGGGTGTTTTACTAACTATCTCTATAGAACAGTACAGCCCAAATCACTACAATTTTACCTCACTCTTCATGAAGCAGAACACTTTTTCCTTTCTTCTTTTACTTAAATTCCAGTTAGTTCACATGCCATGGAATATTCGCTTCAGGGGTAGGATTTAGTGATTCCTCACCTGCATACAGTCCCAGTGCTCATCACAAGCCCTCCTTAATACCCCTCACCCATTTAACTTTTCCCCACGCTCCCTGTCCTGCAGCAACACTCAGTTTGTTCTCCAAGGTGAGTCTATTTCCTTGTTTGCCTCTCTCATCACCCCCTCAACTCTGTTCATCTGTTTTCTTTCTGAAATTCCACAAGCGTGAGAGCATAGGATATTTGTCTTTCCTCACTAATTTTGCTTAGCTTAATACACTCTAGATCCATCCACATCCTTGCAAATGGTAAGATTTCATTCTTTTTGAAGCTGGGTCATATTCCCATATATATACATTCATATATATACGTATCCCACATCTGCTTTATCCATTCATCAGTGCATGGACTTTGGGATTCTCTCCACAGTTTGGCTACTGTGGACATTGTTGCTATAAACATCATGGTGCATGTACCCCCTTCGAATGTGCATTTTTGTATCTTTTGAAGCACCTAGAGAGCAATTGCTGGATCATGTGGTTGTTCAATGTTTAACTTTTGAGGAACCCCACACTGTTCCCAGACTGTCTGCACCATCTGCATTCCCACCAACAGGGATGGGAGGGTTCCCTTTAAGCAGAACATTATCTGCTGGCAATTTCAAAGAGGAAACAAAACCTCTGTGAGATGCACCCAGGGTCAGGCAAGCAGTTGCAACACCCCAAGGCTCCTGACGCCAAGCCCTTTGAAGCCACCAGCATGCCACTCTCAAAAGAATTCCCAGACTCTCCTTCTGACTCCACCACCAAAGAAACTACAGACAGAATATGGCACCTCAAAATATCGAGATAATAGTAAAACTAGAAAGTCAAGCTCAACTTTTAAACAGGAACAGGCCCATTTGGATAATTTTGAATTTTCCCTCCACCCTAATTTTAACTCTTCTGATGAATAAACTAATCAATGATGAAACATCACCTTTGTCAAATGACATCATCCAAGTCTGTATCAGATGAAAAAAAGCCATCTAACTCTAGATGCTGGCCACTCAACCATATCTTAGGCCCAATTGAATAAACATTGTTAGATGAAGGAACAAATTAGATGTTACAAACAGGCACAGAGTGAATCTCACCTTCCTTTCTAATAAAAGAGGGTTCCTAGGAAACAGATAGTCAAAATACATGTAAGCAATAATGGACAGAGAAATTGTGATCCCCTGCAAAGTTCTACCTGCAGGGAAACTAAGTAATTCTTGCACCAAACCCAGAATGCTGACAGCTACTTCAATTTTACTTTGTGGCTCACTAGAGAAAAGAGAAAAGCCCAGGAGGTTTTGGGATAATGAGAGGTTTTACTCCAGTCCGACATAGATAGGACATTATGCCAAAATAGCTGTGTTTTCTTCGAACACTGGCTCCTGTGACAAGCTGCCTCCCTGACTCAGATGCTGACGTTCAAAACCTCGGGTCTCATGGAGCCAGAGCAGAGAAGTGCTGTCAGCTGGGGAGAAGAAGGCACCTCTGACCAAAGCCTGCACACCTGCTTCGTTTCTGGACGAAGGGGCAACACATACTTGTTGTTTAGCAGCTAATTATCTTCATTCTCAAAGACCAATGACCTTGCCTTTTCTGGAAAGCAGACTTACTCTTCTAAAGAAACCCTCAATTGCCTATTCCCAATGCAACTAGAGTGGGGTCTGGTTTACGCCCGCCTCCAGGCCCCCACCTGGAGGATTTTCCTGCATGATTCTAACAGCCAATTACCACTAACTCGGGGCACACGGGCATAATGCCTGAAGTTGGGGATGGCTCTGGGGCTTGCACTGCCACACCTTGCCTGGGGGACCAGGGCACACCCTGCTGAACTCGGGGTACTGCTCAAGATGCATCACCTGCACTGTGTCAGAGAACCGAACCCCACTGAAGGTGGGGATTCTGTGAGTCCTTACCCGCACTCTTCCCGGGAACAGGAAACCCTGAAATTCTGCAACCCATCCCACAAAAGCTCAGGTGGTGGGCGCCTGGAGTTCACGGGATGGGGAATAAGGCCAGTTGAGGACATGGGGCGGAAGAGACTTTAAAGGGAAAAAGAAAACTCACCTGAGTCCCCACAATGAACCCTCTCCACGTGCCCTTCCAGAACCCTGCCTCCCACCTGGGGGCACCCTACCCCCGACCCCCACCCCGGCATGCTGCTCACTCACCAGCCCGGACCTCAGGGCAACCTCTCTCTCCCAGTGCCCCCTTCTGCCCCAGGTCTGCAACCCGCTGCAACTCTGGGACCGCCCACAGAGACGTAGCTCCACCCCAAGGTGATTGTCGGGAGGGTGGTGCCCTAGCCCCTTGATGCCGGGAACCGCCCTCAAGCCCCTGGAACCCTGAAAGTGCAGGGGTCCAAGAGGCGCCTCCTCTACTCAACACCCAGCACAGGCATGGGTGGGGTCGGGCCTGGGCTCCCCCACACACCTGGCCCCTTCCAGGGACCCTCTAGCTGCAGACCACCCTCAGCGCCTGCCCCTTCCTTTCTGCACCAGCCCTCCCTGCTGGGGTGTGCCTGGTTCTGGGCAAGGTCAGTGGCTCTCAGACCCTCCAAGGCTTGGGCTTTAGGACATGCAATGATTTCATGCATTTTCAGTATGTACATGTCAGTATGACTTTTAATCTTATGGGAGCCAAAGAGGTTCTTATTTTTTCTTATCTTCATTTGGCATTTTTGGTTATTGTTTTCTTCTCAAACAGATGTACAACATGTGCTTGGGGCAGAAATAGGGCCCATGCTTTGAGGTTTTGCCCAGTCATTTTGAGCCGGGTAAAATGTTAAAGGATAGCTTCCCTGGGAGCCCAGGATCAGGGCCCACAGATGATATAAGATAAACATTACTTTTATCATTATAATTGCTCTAAATGGAGGAATTTGAGACAAAAGCACCTTTCAAAGAGTACCAAGAAATCAAAATGATGCCCACAGAAGGCTACCTGCTCCATGGTCAGCACAGGTAACAGAAGTGTTCACAGTCTCTGACTCCTGCCCTTCTCCTGCCCAAATCTCTGAAGCACACAGACCACTTAAAATCAGAATTGTAGAACTGCTAGACACCTTAGAGATGTCGGACCATTCCCTTGGACTGCAGTATAAAACACAGTAGCTCGTTGTCACAAACTAATTTCAACATAAGTGCCCCCTGGATGCACTAAGTTCTTTCTCTGCAAATGTTGACTAATGTAAGTCACAGTCATACCAGTTAAACACTACGATGGCTGGGAAGTCATCGTCGGTAAGGGAATATTTTAGCCATGTTTTAAGCATTGGCTCACTTTGTAGAAGAGGCTGAGCTGAGTGTTTTTAAATACTATTCAGGTACAAGAGAGAGTTAAGATGGCGGAGGAGTAGGGGACCCCTTTTCACAGGTCCCCTGAGTGAGCTGGATAGGTACCAGACCAGCCTAAACAACCACGGAATCAGCCTGAGACGCAGGAAGATACATCTGGATCTCTACAAATGAACATCTCCGGCTGAGTATTGAGGTACGAAGCGGGAGCCATGAAACCGGCACAGATATCGGAAGATAAACGGAAGGGGAGGGAGCCGCGATCGGGGCGCGCCGCGGACGGCACCCGCGAAAACACCAGACTGAGACCGTGAGCCGGGTGCTCGCGCCACCAGGCATCTCACGGACACCGGAATCCGGTGCTCGCTGGAACCAGACTGAACCAGGAGCTCCGGAGCGGCGGGGGCGCTGGCGGCTCTGCGGCGTTAGAAACACAAGCGAGAGACACGGCCTCTGGAAGTGAGTGGCTGGGACGCCGGGTGTGGGGCGCACATCCCGACACTGCAGGGTTGAGCAGCACCAACAGTAAGAGAGTTAAAGTGGCCAGAACATTAGTAGAGAATGGGCCGCAATCCCTCTGTTCTGTGACAGAGGCTGAGCCTGCCTGCTGCTCTGACTCTAGAAGAGGCAAGCAAACCAGGGAAAGCCGCAGAGAACAAAAGCCTGGAAATACCGGCTCAGGAGTGCCCATCCCCATCCCCTGCAGAGGACACGAGAGACCTACCCAAACAGGGTTGCCTGAGTCTCGGGCGCAGGCCCTCCCAGAACACAGAAGGCAGGCTGAAAATCAAGAAGCCCACAACCCGCGCGCGCCTGGGTGGCGCAATCATTCAGCGCCTGTCTTTGGCTTAGGGCGTGATCCCAGCTGCTCCGGAAAGGAGTCCTCATCGGGCTCCTCTGCTGGGAGCCTCGTTCTTCTCTCTCCCACTCCCCTGCTTCTGTTCCTCTTTGCTGGTTGGCTGCCACATAAATAAATAAATAAAATCTTTAAAGAAGAAGCCCACATCCCAGGATCCCTATAAAACAAGGGCAGGCCTGGGACCCAGTCAATAATTTGGGCTCTGACAACCCCGCAACCTCATCAGAATGACAAGAAGGAGAAGCCCCCCAGCAAAGAAAAGAAAGTGAGTCTGTGGCCTCTGCCACAGAAATAATGGATATGGATGTAACCAAAGTATCAGAAAGGAATTCAGAGTAACGATGGTCAAAATGATGATAGAATTGAAAAAACTATTAACGAAAAGGTTACTGAGAACATAGAATCCCTAAGGACAGAAATGAGAGCAAATCTGGCAGAAATTAAAAATTCCAAGAGCCAAATGCAGGCAAAACTAGAGGCTCTGACGGCCAGGGTCACCGAAGCAGAGGAAAGGGTTAGTGAATTGGAGGATGGGTTAATAGAGGAAAAAATAAAAATAGAAGATGGTCTTAAAAAAATCTAAGCCCACGAATGTAGGTTATGGGAGATTACTGACTCAATGAAACGATCCAATGTTAGAATCATCGGCATTCCCGAGGGGGTGGAGAAAAACAGAGGTCTAGAAGAGATATTTGAACAAATTGTAGCTGAAAACTTCCCTAATCTAGTGAGGGAAACAAACATTCGTGTCCAAGAGGCAGAGAGGACCCCTCCCAAGCTCAACCACAACAAACCTACGCCACGTCACGTCATAGTGCATTTAGCAAATATGAGATCCAAGGATACAGTATTGAAAGCGGCCAGGGCAAAGAAATTTCTCACGTACCAAGGCAAAGGCATCAGAATTACGTCAGACCTGTCTACACAGACCTGGAATGAGAGAAAGGGTTGGGGGAGCATTTTTAAAGCTCTTTCAGAGAAAAACATGCAGCCAAGGATCCTTTATCCAGCAAGGCTGTCATTCAGAATTGATGGAGAAATAAAGACATTTCAGAATCGCCAGTCACTACCATTTCGAACACGAAACCAGCCCTACAGGAGTATTACGGGGGTTCTATAAAAGTAAAAGGCCCCAAGAGTGATACAGAAACAGAAAGTCACAGCCAATACAACAAAGATTACACACACATGGCATCAAAAGCATATCTCTCAGTACTCTAATTTAATGGTTAAATTTCTTCTAACCCACAGGGTTGAGATTGGATAAAAAGAAATGACCCATCCATTTGCTGTCTACAAGAGACTCATTTCGAACCCAAAGATGCATTCAGACTGAGAGTAAGGGGATGGAGTACCATCTTTCCAGAAATGGACCTCAAAAGAAAGCTGTAGCAATTCTCATATCAGATAAATGGATTTTAAACTACAGACTATAGTTAGAGACGCAGAAGGGCACTATATTATTCTTAAAGGAAGTATTCAACAAGTGGATATGACAATTATAAATATATATGCCCCAACAGGGAGCAGCAAGATACACAAGCCAACTCTTAACCAGAATAAAGAGACATAATAAAAATATAAAGTAGGGGACCTCAACACTCCACTCTCAGAAATAGACAGAACACCCTGCAAAAACTAAGCAAAGAATCAAAGGCTTTGAATGCCATACTGACGAGTTGGACCTCTAGATATATATAGAACACTCACCGAACCAAAGAATACTCATTCTATTCTAATGCCCATGGAAATTCTCAAGAATAGACCATGTTCTGGGACACAAAACAGGTCTCAGCGATACCAAAAGATTGAAATTATCCCGCATATTCTCAGACCACAACGCTCTGAAATTGGAACTCAACCACAAGGAAAAATTTGGAAGAAACTCAAACACTTGGAGACTAAGAACCATCCTGCTCAGGAATGACTCGATAAACCAGGAAATCAAAAATCAAATTAAACAATTTATGGAGACCAATGAGAATGAAAATACAACAGTCCAAAACCTATGGGATACTGCAAAGGCAGTCCTAGGGGAAATACATAGCCATCCAAGCCTCACTCAAAAGAATAGAAAAATCTAAAATGCAGTTTTTATATTCTCACCTCAAGAAGCTGGAACAGCAACAGAGGGACAGGCCTAATCCACGCACAGGAAGCAGTTGACCAAAATTAAAGCTGAAATCAATCAAGCAGAAACCAGAAGTACAGTAGAGCAGATGAACAGGACTAGAAGCTGGTTCTTTGAGAGAATCAATAAAATTGACAGACCACTGGCAAGACTTATCCAAAAGAAAAGAGAAAGGACCCAGATTATTAAAATTATGAATGAAAAAGGAGAGGTCACGAAACACCATTGAAATTGGAAGGATTATTAGAAATTTTTATCAACAGCTATATCCAATAAACTAAGCAATCTGGAAGAGATGGAATCCTTCCTGGAAACCTATAAACTACCAAGATTGAAACAGGAAGAAATGATTTCTTAAACAGGCCAATTAATGATGAAGAAATTGAGTCAGTGATAAACAACCTTCCAAATAACAAAACTCCAGGCCCGACGGTTTTCCTGGGGAATTCTCAAACATTCAAAGAAGAAAAATACCTATTCTCCTAAAGCTATTTCAAAAATAGAAACAGAAGGAAAGCTACCAAACTCATTCTATGAGGCCAATATTACCTTGATCCCCAAACCAGGCAAAGACCCCTCAAAAGGAGAAATACAGACCGATTTCCTAATGAATATGGACGCCAAAATCCTCAACAAGATACTTGCTAATAGAATCCAACAGTTCATTAAAGGATTATCCATCACGATCAAGTGGGATTCATACCTGGGATGCAAGCGTGGTTCAATATTGCAAATCATCAGCGTGATACATCATATCAACAGAAAAGACTCAGGAACTATGATCCTCTCAATTGATGCGAAAAGCATTTGACAAAATACAGCATCCTTTCCTGATTAAAACCCTTCAGAGTGTAGGAATAGAAGGTACATTTCTCAATCTCATTAGCCATCTATGAAAAGCCTTCTGCAAATATTATTCTCAATGAAAGCTGGAAGCCTTCCCTTAAGTCAGAACCGACAAGGATGCCCACTCCCACTATTATTCAACATAGTACTAGAAGTCCACACAGCAACGACACAAAAAGGGATCAAAGGTATTCAAATCGCAAAGAAGAAGTCAAAATGTCTCTCTTCCAGATGACATGTACTCTATATGGAAAACCCAAAGAAGCCCTCCCAAACATTAGAAGTTATAGAGAATCAGAACGTGGGATACAAAATCAATGCTCAGAAATCAGCTTCTGTACACCATAGCGAGACGAAGAAAGAGAAATTAGGGAATCCATCCCATTTACATAGCACCAAAACCATACGTACCTTGGAATTACTTAACCAGAGACGTAAAGGACCTATATTCTAGAAACTATAAATCCTCTTAAAGACATTGAGGAAGACATAAAAAGATGGAAAGATATTCCATGCTCATGGATCGGAAGAATTAACATAGTTAAAATGTCCATGCTACCCAGAGCACTACCTTTCAATGCTATCCCGATCAAAATACCGAGAACTTTTCAAGAACTGGACAAATATGTCTAAATTTGTATGGAACCAGAAAAGCCCCGAATCTCCAAGGAACTGTTGAAAAGGAAAACAAAGTGGGGGCATCACAATGCGATTTGAGCACTACAAAGCTGTGATCACAAAGATAGCACATGGCACAAAAACAGACAATAGACCAATGGAAAGAATAGAGAGCCCAGAAATGGACCCTCGCTCTTCAACTAATATTTGATAAAGCAGGAAAAACATCCGTGGGAAAAAGACAGTCTCTTCAATAAATGGTGCTGGGAAAATTGGACAGCTACATGCAAAAGAATGAAACTTGACCACTTCTCACACCATACACAAAAATAAACTCCAAATGGATGAAAGACCTCGAGTGAGACAGGAATCCATCAAAATTCTAGAGGAGAACATAGGCAGCAACCTCTACGACATCGGCCAAAGCAACCTTTTTCATGATACATCCCCAAAGGCAAGAGAAACAAAGATAAAATGAATTTATGGGACTTCATCAAGATTAAAAGTTTCTGCACAGCCAAGGAAACAGTCAGAAAAACTAAGAGGCAGCCCACGGAATGGGAGAAGATATTTGCAAATGACACTACAGATAAAGGACTGGTATCCAAGATCTACAAAGAACTTCTCAAACTCAATACACGAGAAACAAATAAATCAAAAAATAGAAGAAATGAACAGACACTTTTCAATGAAGACATACAAATGGCTAACAGACACATGAAAAAATGTTCAAAATCATTAGCCATCAAGGAAATTCAACAAAACACACTGAGATACCACCTTACAGTTAGAATGGCAAAAATAGACAAGGCAAGAAACAACAAATGTTGGAGAGGATGTGGAGAAAGGGGATCCCTCCTACATTGTTGGTGGGAATGTAAGTTGGTACAGCCACTCTGGAAAACAGTGTGGAGGTCCTTAAAAGTTAAAAATTGAGCTCCCTATGATCCAGCCATTCACTACTGGGTGTTTACCCCAAAGATACAGACGTTGAAGAGAAGGGCCATATGCACCCAATGTTCATAGCAGCAATGTCCACAATAGCTAAATCGTGGAAACGAGATGCCCTTCAACAGATGACTTATAGAAGTTGTGGTCCATATATACAATGGAATATTACTCAGCATCAGAAAGAACGAGTTCTCAACATTTGCTACAACATGGACGACTGGAGGAGATAATGCTAAGTGAAATAAGTCAAGCAGAGAAAGACAACTATCATATGATTTCTCTCATCTATGGAACATAAAACTAGGAAGATCGTAGGAAAGAAAGGGATAAAGAAAGGGGGTAACAGAAGGGGAATGAAACATGAGGACTATGGACTAGAGAAAAAACTGAGGGCCTCAGAGGAGGGGGTGGGGAATGGGAAGCCGGTGATGGGTATAAGGAGGGCACTATTGCATGGTGCACTGGGTGTTATACACAACTAATGAATCATGAGCCTTACATCGAAACCGGGATGTACTGTATGGTGACTAACATAATATAATAAAAATCATTAAAAAAAAAGTTCTGATAGCCAAATTTTTCAACAGTCAGAAAAACTAAGAGGCAGCCCACTGAATGGGAGAATATATTTGCAAATGACACTACAGATAAAGGACTGGTATCCAAGATCTACAAAGAACTCTCAAACTCAATACACGAGAACAAATAAATCAAAAAATGGGCAGAAGATATGAACAGACACTTTTTCAATGAAGACATACAAATGGGTAACAGACACATGAAAAAATGTTCAAAATCATTAGCCATCAAGGAAATTCAAATCAATAATTGAGATACCACCTACGCCAGTTAGAATGGCAAAAATAGATAAGGCAAGAAACAACAATTTGAGATGTGGAGAAAGGGGATCCCTCCACATTGTTGGTGGGAATGCAGTTGGTACAGCCACTCTGGAAAACAGTGTGGAGGTCCCTTAAAAAGTTAAAAATTGAGCTACCTATGATCCAGCCATTGTACTACTGGGTGTTTACCCCAAAGATAGACATAGTGAAGAGAAGGGCCATATGCACCCCAATGTTCATAGCAATGTTCACAATAGCTAAATCGTGGAAGAGCAGATGCCCTTCAACAGATGACTGGATTAAGAAGTTGTGGTCCATATATACAATGGAATATTACTCAGCAATCAGAAAGAACGAGTTCTCAACATTTGCTACAACATGGACGGCACTGGAGGAGATAATGCTAAGTGAAATAAGTCAAGCCGAGAAAGACAAGTATCATATGATTTCTCTCATCTATGGAACATAAAAACTAGGAAGATCGGTAGGAGAAGAAAGGGATAAAGAAAGGGGGGGTAACCAGAAGGGGGAATGAAACATGAGAGACTATGGACTACGAGAAAGAAACTGAGGGCCTCAGAGGGGAGGGGGGGGAATGGGATAGACCGGTGATGGGTAATAAGGAGGGCACGTATTGCATGGTGCACTGGGTTATACGCAACTAATGAATCATCGAGCCTTACATCGGAAACCGGGGATGTACTGTATGGTGACTAACATAATATAATAAAAAATCATTAAAAAAATTCTCTGATAGCTTTTCAACATTTTTCAACAGTCATTTTAAAATTTTGAACAAATCTGCCTCTTGTTATTACTCTTGGAAGAGATGATCCTATAGGACTTTTCTTCCTTTGATATGAAGAATATTTCGTAATATTATAAACTATTCTTAAATCTAAAAATTAAATTTTTATAAGTACATGTATACTTGTGTTTAAGATGGAAATAGGAAAGTATAGCCATCATTAGTTATGTAAATAACTCCTGTCTATACATATAGATGTATGGATATAAAGATATCTTACAATTTTTAAAATAAGGTATCATGGACTTGCTTTGTTATTTTTATGATTGTTGAATACATGCCTCACTGTACCCTCACAAGTCAGTTATTTATATGCGCACACTGAAACTGACTCACCCAAGATCACACAGCTAGATTACTTACTAAACTGGGTTGCAATAAAACAACATTTAGGTCATGTGATAGATTTTTTTTTGTATGTAAATTTACTCCTTAGGCATGATCTTTTGTTTTGTGATTAAATTTCCAAAGGGCATTTTTGACATTCACATTACCTTATTTCAAGTGGAAATTAATTTCCCCTTGACAAGTGTTGTGAGTTCCAAAATATCCCTGTGCACATGTTTGCTGAAAAGGTTATTTATATTACAAATGTTTTTGTCAAAGATATCTAAGCTTTTATTATGCACACATATCTTTATATACATAGTACTCATTATAAGTTTATGAGATTAGTGTTCTGTAGTGACTTTTGGAAACTAGTCTACCGCTTTATGATTATGCTGTGTGTTTCACATCCTATTTAAATGTTATTTTGGCCTTTAATTTTTAACCTTGTAAGTTTCATTACCGTGTTATACAATTTCATCTGAATAACCACGCCAAAAAAAAAAAAATTAGAGCTCTTCAGCTCTAAATTCATGTGACTGAAAGTAACTCTCCTCGTCTTTGCTATTAGGATCAGCACATTGAAACTCGAGGCAAGGTTGTTGATGGGCAGAGATCCTGAGGGCGGGAACTGCAGGCAGCTCCGTGGCTGGAGGAAAGCATCTGAATGCAGGCGCTGGCACTTCTGCAGAGCAAGTTTCTTCATTCTGAATCTTAGAATAGACCAAAAACCCGAAGCATCTGGCAGGATATGTGGCAGCTGGAAAATCCCTTAACCACATATTTTAAAGCCCGTAAGATGCTTGTGGTTTAACACGTGTATGATGTTATTCTAACATTCACTAAAATAAAATGCAATTACACATTACTGAATACTATTGATTTTCTCTTATATCAGGATAATTTCGGCTGTCTTAATTCCCTCAGATAATATCTTAGAACTCACTTGTGTGCTAAATGGTAACCCAGAGATTAATTTACATTTTTCTTTTTAGTGAAGATATAAATGAATTAAAACTTTAGAAAAAATAACCCAAGGCCCTCAAGTACTGATTATCCCCCTTGCTTTAACCTGAATTCTCCTTTTATTAAGAAAGATTCACTATTCAAGGAACATTTTATCTTCATTCATAAAATGGAGTCTTTCATTTCTGGGGACTCATGACAAATGAACAAATGAAGGGACAGATGAAGACTCATTAAGGGACTTGTTTGAATTTAAATGGGGAAAAGATTTCCAATAGGTAAATTAAATATGCAGATATATGTGCATATATGTATATGCATATACATATACTTGCCTGTGGTTTTCTTCAGTAAGTTAATTTATAGCTTTTTTTTTTTTTTTACTTTAAGGAATAGGAAATGGGTGTTTATATGAATGGGGCTTAATCTTTGCAGCAGTTCCAGGATGTCTCCATTGCTTTTCACTTAAGAAAACATATCCAGCCTTTGCCCGCCTAAATCAGGATATTTCCATTAGAAGAAGGAGGAGGAGGGGAAGAAGAAGGAGGAGGAAGAGGGGGAGGAGAACCACCTCGCCAGGTCCAGTGTGATGCCTTGTTTTACATTAAGTGTTATAGAAATCTTTACAAATGTGTGCAGCTGTTTCCCTTCAGTCAATGATAGTATTTATTCGGAGACCTCCTGCAATTTCATGGCCGATGACTCCTGTTGCCATAAACCATTCAGAGGGAAAGGAAAACCCAATGAGTAATCACTGTGCACTGAAAATGTCATTGTAAAAGTAAGGTGGCAGAGACAAGGCCTCTAGAGTTGAACTCTGAAGACCCAAACCAACTCTAATCAATCTGTTAGATTTTGTTACTCAAACTTGGGAGCATTTTTATGCCACTTGAGCCATTTAATATTATTTTAAATTGAATGCCTTTACTTTAACATGAAATACTAATTAACCATTGTTAACTCCATAAGATATTTTTTTTATCCCCTTTCCCTTCCATTGGCTATATAACAGTGATTATAGTCAGTTCTGTAAAATGCCTTGTTTTCTTCATTTTTATTAGAAAAACTAAATTAATAAACTTGAAACTTTTCATTAAAAGAAGTTCTTAAAAATTTAGTATCTTAATGTTCAAAATAAGTAACTAAAGGGTAGCATAAGAAAATTTTTAAAAAAGGGATAATCCTTGATATATAATGTGTGTGCAATAAAGAAGTGGGATATATATACAATGGAATATTACTCAGCCATAGAAAAGAATGAAATCTTGCCATTTGCAACATGAATGGATCTAGAGAGTATAATGCTAAGTGCAATAAGTCAGACAGAGAAAGACAAATACCATATGATTTCACCCATATGTGGAATTTAAGAAACAAAACAAAGGAAAAAAGTAACTAACCAAAAACAGACTCTTAACTACAGGGAACAAACTGATGGTTATCAGAAGGGAGTTGGGTGGGGGGATGGGTGAAATAGGTGACAAGGATTAAGAGTACATTTATCACAATGAGCACTGAGTAATGTATGGAATTGTTGAATCACTATATTGTACACCTGAAACTAATATAACACTGTATGTTAACTATATTGAATTAAAATAGAATAAAATAAAAAGTCACTTTCATATTAAAAGAAAGGGGATTTCTTAACATGGGTTTTAACTATTTTTTTACTTTATTTTTATTTTTTTAAAAGATTTTATTTATTTGAGAGAGAGTGAGAGAGAGAGAAAGAGAGAACATGAGCAGCGGGAGTGGGAGAGGGTGAAGCAGACTCCCTGATGAGCAGAGAGACTGATGCAGGGCTCGATCCTGGGACTCCAGGATCATGACCTGAGCTTAAAGCAGATGCTTAACCAACTGAGCCACCCAGGTGCCCCTTAACTATTTCTTTTGAAAAAACTCTACAAAAAAACCTATTACCTTTTCACCTAATATAAAAAAGTGAAAAATTACCATATAAATAAAATTAGGTGCATATGTTTCTATTTTCTTTTGAAAATATATCCCAGGGTAGAAAATGTTGCTTTAATAATGTTATGACTATCTATCATCTATCTATCTATCATCTTTGTGTATGTATGG
>NW_024425675.1:447663-492674 GCF_017311325.1 Ursus maritimus
AAAAAAAAAAATGGGCAAAGGAGAAGTGCCTGGGTGGCTCAGTCAGTTAAGGTCATGAGATTGAGCCCTGCATCGTCTCCCCACTCAGCACGGAGGCTGCTTGAGATTCTTTCTCTCCCTCTCCCTCTGCACCTGCCCCCACTCATGCACTCACACTTGCTTACTCTCTCTCTCTAAAATAAATAAATAAATAAGGGAGGAGTTAAGATGGCAGAGAAGTAGGGGACCCTAAGTTCATCTAGTCCCTGGAATTCAGCTAGACAGTTATCCAATCATTCTGAACATCTACGAAATCAATTGGAGATCTGAGAAAAGAAATGCTGCAATTCTACAAATAGAAAAGCGACCACTTTTTGGAAGGTAAGATGTGGAGACGTGAATCCAGGGTGATACACTGGAGGATACAGCAAGGGGAGGGAGCCTTCTTAAGAAGGCTACTGGAAGGTATTAAAGCAAAGGAATGAAAAATTGCAACTTGTAGAAGTCTGCTATGGTGGAGGACATCCCCGGCTTAAAGATGCTTAGGTGACGAAGCGGGACAGAATTCCAGGTGGGAAAGCAAGGTCTCAGGAACTCTGAGGTCACAAAAAGAATGGGGGTGCCTGAGTGCAGCAGAGTCCCCAGGCATCAGAGTAGGAAACCTGGCTGAAAACAGTGTCTAGGTGCCAGCTTTCTGCTCAGTGTTGCCATAAACTGAGAACTGCTGCATGGTCACACAATTGCTCTCTGGACAGGGACCCAGGAAAAGGCAGAAGTGCAGTGAGACCCCCCCTCCCCACCCTGGGAGAAACAGTGTGGATCCATGCCACAGGAATCCAGAAAGTCTGGAGACTCAAAACTGGGTTGCATGCCTGAGATAAAAACACTCGGTCACAGACTGGGTGAACACACCGTTCAGATGGACTTCAGGGAGAGAAGAGTGATTGACTGCTTTTCTGTGAGGGCTCACTGAAAAGTGGGGGGCACAAACTTCAGCTCCAGGGCTAGAGATTGGGGCATCACCATTGGTGCTGAAAGCCTTCAGGGAGCAAAACAGTGCCACATAGGCAATCTGGAGCCGCTTACACTGGCAACAGGGGTGCAATTCCATTAGGGTAAGGACACCTGAGAATCAGTACAACAGGCCCCTACCCCAGAAGAATAGCAGGAATAACCGGCTAGCACAAAGTTTACTAATCATAGAGAATTTGCAAAACTTCAACTCTTGGGAAAAACATTATATAGCAATCATGGCTTTTTTATTATTCTTTAGTTTTTCAGTTTTATCTTTTTCCAGCTATTTTCTTATTTTTTCAATTCTTTTTAAAAATTTTTATATATACTATATATACGTTTTTATTTTTGGTTTCCTTTCATTGTATTTTATTTTTGTGTGTATATAAGTTGTTCTTTCTTTCCTATTTTGGGATCTAGTTTCTTTTAATAAACAGACTGAAATACACCCTACTGGGATCTAGTTTATTGTTTTGTTCTGTTTTACTTCTTGTTTGATTTTTCTAATTTCATTTTTTTTGGGGGGGGGTTGTTTTGTTTGTAATTTTCTGTTGCTGTTGTTATTTTTGTCCTTTCTCTTTCTTTCCTCTGTTCTTTTCTGGACATATTGATAAAATGGAGAAACTCACCCCAAATCAAAAGAGGAGGCAGTTCTCACTGCCAGGGATTTAATCAAGATGTATATAAGTAAGATGTTGGAACTAGAATTCAAAACAATAATTATAAAGATACCAGTTGGCCTTGAAAAAACCATAGAAGACACTAGAGATTCCCTTACAGTAGAAATAAAAGAACTAAAATTTAATCAAGCCAAAATAAAAAATGCTATTACTGAGATGCAGTAAAAAATGGAGGCTCTGGGGCACCTGGGTGGCACAGTCGTTAAGTCTGCCTTTGGCTCAGGGCAAGATCCTGGTGCTCTGGGATTGAGCCACACATCAGGCTCCTCCTCTGGGAGCCTGCTTCTTCCTCTCCCACTCCCTCTGCTTGTGTTCCCTCTCTCGCTGGCTGTGTTTCTGTCAAATAAATAAAGAAATAAAAATCTTTTTTTAAAAAAGGCTCTAACAGTGAGGATAAATGAGGCAGAAGAGAGTCAGTGATATAGAAGATAAAATGATGGATGGAAAATAAGGAAGATAAGAAGAAGAGAGAAAAACAACTGCTGGATCACAAAGGGAGACTTCAAGAACTAGGCAATACCATAAAGCATAATAATATCTGGAAGATAGGGGTCCCAGAAGATGAAGAGAAAGAGAGAGTCAGGGGTTTATTTGAACAAATTATAGCTGAAATCTTTCCTAATCTGGGGAAGGAAACAAGCATTCAGGTCCAGGTCCACAGAGAACTCCCCTCAAGACAAAAAAAAAAAAAAAAAAAAAAAAAAAAAAAAAAAAAAAAAAAAAAAAAAAAGTCAACACCTCAACATGTAATACTGAAGCTTGCAAACTTCAGAGATAAAGAGAAAATCCTGAAACCGCTCAGGACAAGAGCTCCATAAACTACAAGGGTAGACACATAAGGCTGGCAGTAGACCTGTCCACAGAGACTTGGCAGGCCAGAAAGGACTGGGATGATATATTCAATGTACTACATGGGGAAAATATGCAGCCAAGAATACTTTACTCAGCAAGGCTGTCATTCAGAATGGAGGGAGAGATAAAGAACTTCCAGGACAAACAGAAACTAAAAGAACTTGTGATCGCTAAACCAGCTCTGCATATAATATTAAAGGGGTTCCTTTGAGTGAAAAGAGAGCCCCAAAGTAACAAAGACCAGAAAGGAACAGAGATAATCTACAGAAACAGGACTACAGGTAATAAAATGGCACTAAATTTGTATCTTTCAATAGTTACTCTGAATATAAATGGCCTAAATGCTCCAATCAAAAGACATAGGATATAAGATTGGATAAAGACCCACTGATATGCTGACTACGAGAGACTCATTTTAGACCCAAAGACACCTCCAGATTCAAAGTGAGGGGATAGACACCGTTTATCATGCTAATGGACTTCAGAAGAAAGCTGGAGTAGCCATCTTTATATCAGACAAACTAGATTTTAAGCCAAAGATGTATAAGAGATGAAGAAAGACACTATATCATAAAAGAGGTTCCATCCAACAAGAAGATATAACAATTGTAAATATTTATTTCCCTCATGTAGCAGCAGGCAATTATATAAACCAATTAATCACAAAATTAAAGAAGCACATTGATAATAATACAATGGTAGTAGGGAACAGCCCACTCACAGCAATGGACTGATCATCTAAACAGATCAACAAGGAAACAAGGGCTTTGAATGGCATACTGGACCAGACAGACTTCACAGATGTATTCAAACATTTCATCCTAAAGCAACAGAATACACATTCTTCTTGAGTGCACATGGAACATTCTCCAGAATAGATCATATACTGGGTCACAAATCAGGTCTTAACTGGTACCAAAAGATTGAAATTATTCTATGCATGTTTTCAGACCACAATGCCTTAAAACTTGAACTCAATCACAAGAGAAATTTTCATAGGAACGCAAAGGCATGGAGGTTAAAGAGCATCCTACTAAAGAATGAATGGGTCGGGGCGCCTGGGTGGCACAGCGGTTAAGCGTCTGCCTTCGGCTCAGGGCGTGATCCCGGCGTTGTGGGATCGAGCCCCACATCAGGCTCCTCTGCTATGGGCCTGCTTCTTCCTCTCCCACTCCCGCTGCTTGTGTTCCCTCTCTCGCTGGCTGTCTCTCTCTCTCTCTCTGTCAAATAAATAAAATCTTAAAAAAAAAAAAGAATGAATGGGTCAACCAGGAAATTAAAGAAGAATTTTTTAAAAATGGAAACAAATGAAAATGTAAGCATGATAGTTCAGAACCTTTGGGATGCAGCAAAGGTGGTCCTAAGAGGGAAGTATATAGCAATAAGGCCTTTCTGAAGAAACAAGAAGCATCTCGAATACACAACCTAACTTTACACCTAAAGGAGCTGGGAAAAGAACAGCAAATAAAACCTAAATCTAGCGGGAGAAGAGTAATAATAAAGATAAGAGCAGAAATCAATGATTCAGAAATTAAAAAAAAAAAAGAACAGATACAACGAAACTAGGATATGGTTCTTTGAAAGATTAACAAGATCAATAAACCCCTAGCCAAACTTATCAAAAACAAAAGAGAAAGGAGCCAAATAAATAAAATCATAAATAAAAGAGGAGAGATCACAACCCACACTGAAGGAATAAAATCAATTTTAAGGGAATATTATGAGCAATTATAAGCCAAAAAATTAGGCAATCTGGAAGAAATGGACACATTCTTAGAAACATATAAACTACCAAATCTGACACAGGGAGAAATAGAAAACCTGAACAGACCCATAACTAGCAAAGAAATTGAATCAGTAATCAAGAATCCCAACAAACAAGAATCCAGAGCCAAATGGCTTCCAGCAGAATTCTACCAAACATTTAAAGAAGAATTAATGCTGATTCTTTTGAAGTTGTTTCAAAAAATAGAAATAGGAAGAAAACTTCCAAACTCATTCTATGAAGCCAGCATTACCAAGATCCCAAAATCAAAGACCCCCCTGAAAAGGAGAATTACAGACCAATATTCTTGATGAACATGGATGTAAAAATTCTCACCAAGATATTAGCTAATAGCATCCAACAGTACATTAAAGGGTTATTCACCATGATGAAGTGGGATTTATTCCCTGTCTGCAAAGATGGTTCAACATCCACAAATCAATCAATGTGTTACACCATATTAATAAAAGAAAGGACAAGAACCCTATGATCCTCTCATAGATGCAGAAAAACCATTTGACAAAATACAGCATCCTTTCTTGTTAAAAACTTCTGTGGTATAGGAGAGAGGCAACATACCTCAATATCATAAAAGCCACATAAAAAAACCTCACAGTGAATATCATCTTTAATGGGAAAAAACAGCTTTTCCCCTAAGGTCAGGAACAAGACAGGGATGTCCACTCTCACCACTGTTGTTGAACATAGTACTGGAAATCCTAGTCTCAACAATCAGACAATGAAAAGAAATAAAAAACATTCAAATTGGCAAAGAAGAAGTCAAAATTTCACCCTTTGCAGATGACATAATACTCTATGTTGAAAATGCAAAAGACTCCACAAAAAACTGCTAGAACTTGTACAGGAATTCAGCAACATGGCAGGATATAAAAGCAATGCACAGAAGTCAGTTGCATTTCTATACACTAACAATGAGGCATAAGAAAGAGAAATGAAGGAATTGATCCATTTACAATTGCACCCAAAACCATAAGATACCTAGGAATAAATCTAACCAAAGAAATAAAAGGATCTGTACAATGAAATCTATTGAAAACTTATGAAAGAAATTGGGGATGACACAAAGAAATGGAAAAACATTCTATGGTCATGGATTGGAAGAACAAATATTGTTAAGATGTCTATGATATTCAAAGAAATCTACACATTCAAGGAAATGCCTATCAAAATACCATTATCATTTTTCACAGAGGTGGAACAAACAATTCTAAAATTTGTATGGAACTAGAAAAGACCCTAAATAGCAAAGGAACGTTGAAAAAGGAAACCAAAGCTTGAGGCATCACAATTCCGGACTTCAAGCTTTATTACAAAACTGCAATCATCAAGACAGTATGGTACTGGCACAAAAACAAACACATAGATCAATGGAACAGAATAGAGAACCCAGAAATGGAACCTAACTCTATGGTCAACTAATCTTCAACAAAGCAGGAAAAAAAATATCCAATGGAAAAAAATGTCTCTTCAACAAACGGTGTTGGGAATATTGGACAGCCATATGCAAAAAAACAAAATGGGACCACTTTCTGACACCACACACAAAAATAAATACAATAGATGAAAGACCTAAATGTGAGACAGGAATCCATCAAAACCCTAGGGAAGAACACAGCAGCAACCTCTTTGACCTTGGCCACAGCAATGTTTTGGCAGAAACTTCTCCAAAGACAAGGGGAACTAAAGCAAAAATGAATGATTGGGACTTCATCAGGATAAAAAGCTTTTGCACAGCAAGGAAACAATCAACACAACTAAAAGGCAACCTACAGAAAGCGAGAATATATTTGCAAATGACTGGTCATTAAAGGGAGAGTATCCAGAGCCAATGAAGAACTTATAAAACTCAACATCTAAAAAACAAATAATTCAGTCAAGAAAAGGGCAGAAGACATGAACAGACATTTCTCCAAAGAAGACATACAATGGCCAAACAGACACATGAAAAAATGTTCAACAAAATTAGCCAGCAGGGAAATACAAATCAAAACCACAATGAGATACCACCTCACACTTGTTAGAATGGCTAAAATACCAAGTCAGGGAACAACAGAATTTGGTGAGGATGTGGAGAAAGGGGAGCTCTCTTACACTGTTGGTAGGAATGCAAACTGGGGCAGCCACTCTGGAAAACAGTATGGAAGTTCCTCAGAAAGTTAAAAATAGAGCTAATACACAACCCTACAATTGCACTCCTAGGTAGTTATCCAAAGGATACAAACATAGTAATTTGAACAGGCACATGCACCCCAGTGTTTATAGTGGCACTGTTCACAATAGCCAAAATATGGAACAAGACCAGATGATCATCAACAGATGAATGGATAAAGATGTGCTATATATGCATGATGGAATATTACTTATCAGTCAAAAAGAATGAAATCTTGGCATTTGCAATGATGTAAATTGAACTTAAGTGTATTATGCTAAGCTTAGGGAATTGGAGGGTATTATGCTAAACCAAATAAATCAGTCAGAGAAAGATAACTATCAGATAATTTCACTCATATGTGGAATTATAGAAACAAACAGATGAACATAGGGGAAGGGAAGGGAAAATAAAATAAGATGAAATCAGAGAGGAAGACAAACCATAAGAGACTCTTATATATAGGAAACAAACAACATTGCTGGAGAGGAGGGGTGTGTGTGGATGGGGTAATTTGGTGATGGGTTTTATGGAGGGCATTTGATGTAATGAGTACTGGGTTTATATGCAACTGACGAATCACTAAATTCTACCTCTGAAACTAATAATACTGTATGTGTTAATTAAATAGAATTTAAATAAAAAATTAAAAAACAAAAAACAAAAAAATAAAACAAAAAACAATAACCCCAATATCCACCAAAAAGTTTCAGAATGTTTCAGAGCATGGCTACTTAATCTGTGGTCACCTTTTCAGAATGATTTTGACAATAGTATTAGTGTTTATTTCCACTAATGCTAATGATTTCCAAACCTATTATTCAAGGTCATACCTTTCTCCTAAACTCCATATCCACACATCCCAAATCTTTAAAAACTTCTCCACATTGATCTCTCACAGCTGTCTCAAACACAATATTATATAAATAATTTATTTTTACATCTCGTCCAATGTTCATTTTCTTCCCAAATTTCCTTCATTCCTATTTTTCTTTAATCTGGCAAAATACCACACAAGCTTACATATATAGATATAGATATAGATATAGATATAGATATGTAGATATAGATATATAGATATGTATTTAAGAAAGAAACCTGTTAGCGTTTCAAGAAAACTTCCTCATCATCTTTAAAATCTATTTTTTTCTTCCCTGTATTATCTTCTACATTACAACAATAAGTATCCCTCCTAGTTTTATCATTGTCAGCAAGCCTCTAGAATGATCCTTCTAAAATCAAATGTGACACTGCGTTCCTCTACTTAAGGGTATTTAATACTCCCCACTATGAGACAAAGTCCATACCTTATTTTAGTAATATAAACCGTAAAACAGAAAATAACCCCCTTTCTATGTTTACAAATTCCTATATCAGCACAGTACCTTAGGTACTTGATAGTTCAATCATTTTGAATTATATACTATCATATTTAATTTTCACACACTGCTTCAATGTTACTGTCTTGAAAATGCCTGAAATATATCTTCTCTTTATTCTACCTAGTGACTTTCTTACAAATCCTTTAATACTTAGCTTAATTAATTACTCTTCATTGCTAATGAAGGAGAGTAGATTGTTTCTTACTTAGTTCATTTTTATATTTAGCACATTTTTTAAAAGTAGGTTCCATGCCCAATGTGGAACCCAATGTGGGGCTTGAACTTATAACCCTGCGATTGAAACTTGAGCTGAAATAAAGAGGTGAACAACAGATGACTGGATTAAGAAGTTGTGGTCCATATATACAATGGAATATTACTCAGCTATCAGAAAGAACGAGTTCTCAACACTTGCTGCAACATGGATGGCACTGGAGGAGATAATGCTAAGTGAAATAAGTCAAGCAGAGAAGACAATTATCATATGATTTCTCTATCTATGGAACATAAGAACTAGGAAGATTGGTAGGAGAAGAAAGGGATAAAGAAAGGGGGGGAAATCAGAAGGGGGAATGAAGTATGAGAGACTGTGGACTCTGAAACAAACTGAGGGCTTCAGAGGGGAGCGGGGTGGGGGAATGGGATAGGCTGGTGATCGGTAGTAGGGAGGGCACGTATTGCATGGTGCACTGGGTGTTATACGCAACCAATGAATCATGGAACTTTACATCAGAAACCAGGGATGTACTGTATGGTGACTCACATAATATAATAAAAAAACATTAAAAAATAATATAGGTAAAATGGGAATATAAAATATTTTAATAAAGAAAACCAGGAATCTTTTACATAAGACACACATCTCACTGTGTTTAGAGGACTATACACATAAAAGTTTGGCATAAAACAGTTCATAAAAGCATATAAACCAGTGTTTTGTACATTCATAGGTTTTCCACTGAGATATTTAGCAAATCAGTTTGTTTTTCAAAACAAGCTTGAGTTTTATTTTTTTTAGTGTACATATAGCAATACGTACAAAATATTTAGAAGCAAACTGGCTTAATTCAAACAAAATAGGTTGATTTTCAAACCACTAGTTTTTCAATTGTGTGGTCAAGTAAATAACCCTGGTTCCCTTAAAATGTTTCAACTTTCTAACACTGTTTTATTCATATATTTATTCATTCATCCACTCAGTCAAAAGCTATGTACAAAGCATTTATTATCTGCCAGATATTGTGTAAATCATCAGATACAGCGCTGAGCAGGACAGGCTCTGACTTTGCCCTCACAGATTGCGGTCAAGAAGGGATACTGGCATTTAAAATGAGGAAACAACGTGGACACGTGTATTTGACACAAATATTTACAGAATGGAGAGAGGTTGGATGTGATTAAGTACAGCTTGTGAAGGAGAGCAGTAAGATATGAAACTGAAAAAGCTAAAGATAAGAGTAATTCAATTCATACTAATGGAGCGGATCTTCTGTCCTAGGCAGTATGCTAAAATAATCTGATGGCAACTTGGGCTAAGAAAGTGATGGTGGATAGAGGTGTGGAAACAAAGACAAAACAAATTTTGACCATGGTCTAGGATACAAAATAATTTTTACAGTTCAACCCAATGTGTGCATGCTTGGCCACACATTCAAACACAATCTATAATGAAAATAAGTATTTATGACTTAAAATTTTCTCTAATCTCTTTCAGCTTTAATTTACTATATTATTTCTCATTAAAAGAAAAAGGTGATGGTCCTGACCCATTTAATTGATATCAAAACTTGAGACCTGCAGCTTAGATAATTTAGAATGATGATAAAATCCTTAATTTATTGGTTAAGGGAGTAGGGGATGATGAGGTAAATAATATCAAGCTTGGCCCAAATGCATTTTGCTTCTTAAAAAGACAGCAAGTAGTAAAACTTATTTGATAGAATGGATTTTGGAATAAACTTATGAGTTTGGTTGAGAACAAGCTGAGTTTGAGATTTTTTGGAGATATTCAAGGATATGTGTCAAGTGGGCAGTTACAATCATATGGTCCAGGGTTCAGTGCAATGGGTTAGAATCATAGGGTCAGGGTTCACTAACAATGGCCTAGTGTGCTGATTTTGATTTATGAATCCCCTTTATCTGCATGGTTATTGTTCTATAGATGTGGATGCAAACACCCAGGAAGAGATTACAGAATAAGAAGAGGAGAAGGCTCAGGCCTAAGTTTTAAGGAGCTTCCAACCTTTAATAGCTGCTTGGAACAGAATAAACCCAAAGAGACAGGGAGGGAGTGTTTTTACAAAGGGATAGGGAGAAAAATGAGGCAAAAGTTGTGTCAATAAAATCAACAGTAGAAGAAGGTGCTTTAGGAAGGAAAAGTGTCTGTTCAATTAAATGATAAAGAAGTCACTGGTGACATTTTAGTACAGCAATAAAGGTGAAAGGCAGAATTCAACATGCTGAGCAGTGAGTGTATGGTTTTTTTAAAAAAAGGCAAAAGTAAGTCTTTTGAGAAACCTGGCTGTGAAGTGGAAGGCGGCAATGAGTTAGGAAACAGTAGGCAATAAATTGTATGGGGACTTGTTTGTTTTGCCAGGGAAATTGGAATTTATCCCATCATAATTGGGAGCTATCAAATTCTTACAGAAGAGTGTGTTATAATTGGTTTTGTGTTACAGATAATTAACTTTGGCAACAGTGTGTGAAGTGGATGGACCATGTTTGGAATGAGACTGGCAGCAGGAAAGCAGCTATTTAGAAGTCTTTTGCTATAATCTAGTTAAGAGAGGGCAGAAACTAAATACCATTTAAATGAGATATGTTATTATAAAGTAAACTGAAAGTGTGAACTCTGTCATGCTTTGTTCCTACATGCTTATATCAAGTCAATTTCTTCATTTTCATTTTCATAAAGTGTAATTTAAAAAAAAATCCCTATAGAGGAGATTTTCCCCCATATCAGCCTTTGAAATGAAACATACTATTCTCAATAAAATAATTGTGGAAAGGGGTAGAGCAGTTTTAAAAAGAACTAGTGGGAAATAAAAATAGCTTTCAGAACTCAAGGTAGGAAAACAATTGACACATTCTCAGCCTACTCAGGATTAAAGTTCATTTCCCATTAATAAGTAATTTATTGAAGGGATAAAATTATGATACATTTCAGTACATTTAAAAATTAATCTTATTTACTTCATAAGTTAGACAATAAAATGCTTTCTTTCAACTGACACAGAAAGCAAATGAGAGTTCTTAGGATATTCTGCATTATTCATATAAAAAAAATAGTGGAACTGCCAAAAAAACATAGTGTAGATAAAAGCATGCTTTCCTGTTCAATGAAAATGTTAAAACTTTGAAATGATTAACCATAAGTAATAAAAATATCTACCCAAAGTATGTTTTCTGTTTATTTTTTTCTTTAGCTTTCCCTAGACAATTTTCCATTACAGAAGGACATGTCAAAATCACTTTTGAAAATGGACAGTGGTTGGGTTAATGAACAACATTCTAGAAATATAATTTGACTTAGCTAAAGGGAATAAAAATTAAACTTTCAGATGAGCCTAAATGATACAGCAGATAGAGAATTAGTGCACAAATTATAATTTAAAATATGAAGGTTATTATATATTTAATAATTTTATCTCTTTATATAAATATATGAACCCAGCCCCTGTCAACAAGACATTTGAATTCCATTGCAATAGCAGACATGGATTTTTATTGACACTTCTTAGAAAGTTAGAAAGAAAAGTAAACAGTATTATATTATCCAAGAGACAAAAACAGTTTAAGGACAAGAGAAGATATGATGGAAAAATAATACGTTTTGTGCTTTTTTTGTTCTTAATAAGATGACCAAAATATTGAATTGAATTTTGATTAAAAAAATCTATTGCCTCCCTTGAGAATCAGTAAAAATGAAAGAAACAAATCACATGGAAGCAGATGTTGGAAAATCTGGAAGATTTCTACTACTGATTGACAGCTGTGAAGTTGGCAAGAGAAAAAATTAAGTGGCTAAAACAATTTTCACTGCTAATAGGATTGTTATTTTTTTGAATAGTCTATATACTGTTGTTGGTATGTGTTGGAAGAGTGGAAGAGTGGGCTTGGTCATATTAATATTAAACATTTAATCGTATCCACAAGTAATTCTATTTATGTTTTTACATTAAAAATTAATTAATGCCATGCAGTATAAAAATAGTGTGAAAAGGATGAAAAAAGTAACAGTCTGCCTTACTCTCGTAAAGTAGATTCTTAGGATTATTTTAAAATATTTCCACCAGTACTTTGTGATTATCTTCAAATTGCAACAAATATCACTATTCATGTATATTCCTTTTCCAGTAGATAAATGACCTCAATTTCTCCTTCCTCTACTTTAATATTTTGATTATTTTATCACTAATTTTAGTTCCTTTAATGAATAGCTTTGTAGCTACAGAGATAACCATGGATAACTTTGTGCCTTTTAAGTTTGACTCATCAACATTCTCCAGTGTCTTCTGATTTGTCCTTTTTAAAATGAGAACATTAACTTTCTAAGTGTAACTTCTACTTCCATCAAGTTCTTCTTCTAAAATTCTGTCACATTATGCTTCTGTTCAAATACTATAATCAAGTTCTTCATCCTGACTCTAAAAGTTGATAGCCAGTAAACAGTATTTACATAATCATGATAAGGCAAATATTTTTTAAAAAGATTTTATCCGTTCATTTGAGAGAGAGCAGGAGCAGTGGGGGAGGGTCAGAAGGAGAGGAAGAAGCACACTCCCTGCTGAGCTCAGAGCCCCGTGTGGGGCTCAGTCTCAGGACCCCAAGATCAGGACCTGAACTGAAGGCAGATGCTTACCTGACTGAGCCACCCGCACACTCCAGGTGAATATTTTTTACTGAGCAATATTTTTTACTGTGTTATTGTTATCTTCCCTTCTCTTCAGTTTGACTGTTATGACTTTATACCATACCCAAAAACTGGTATCTTTAATATCAAAGAAAATTATATTTCCCTTTCATTCCTGTCTATTAATTGTTTACAATAAACGACATTCTATTTTGCTTTATACTTAGATCATATCTTTCTTGGACATGTTTTTGTTTTTCCTGCAATTTGAGATTACTTTCCATTTTTCTTATTGAGATATAAAATCAATACCATATTTATTTTAACATCTTGCAAATTCTTATAAATTTTAATCTTTCTTTGTACTATTCTTTTATATTGAAGAAACTTACTGCATGGCTAGGAGTTTTTTCTTTTTTTTTTAAATTGGACTCTTAAAAAACTCTGGCAATTATTGTGTCCAAAATCTTTTTCTTTCTTTTTTTCCACTCTGGTTTTGTGAAAGTACAACTTCAGAATCTTCCTCATGGAGAATGCTTTTAGGATACAGTTAATGAATCTGTTATCATACAAAAAGATTTATTCATACTTAGACTTGACTCATATCTTGGCTAACACCATAGTTTCCGTTTCTTAAATATATACTTCAATCCTTAAAAAATTCTATCCTTTGTGTTGTAGGATATACTGTTTGTGTAAAAAAATAGATGCAAAACTTATTTTTGTTTCTTTTTTTGAAAGATTTTATTTATTTAGTTTTAGAGAGAGAGAGCAGGGGGAGGAGCGGGGGGGGGGAAGTATCCCAAACAGACTCCATACTGAGCAGGGAGCCCTGCTTGGGGCTCCATCTCACAGCCCTGAGATCATAACTTGAGCCCAAACCAAGAGTTGGATGCTCATGACATGTCTCCAAAGGCAAGGGAAACAAAAGCAAAAATAAACTTTTGGGACTTCAACAAGATAAAAAGCTTCTACACAGCAAAGGAAACAGTCAACAAGGAAGCAACCACAGAATGGGAGAAGATATTTGCAAATGACACTACAGATAAAGGGCTGGTATCCAAGATCTATAAAGAACTTCTCAAACTCAAAACCCAAAAAACAAATAATCAAGTCAAAAAATGGGCTGAAGACACTTTTCCAATACAAATGGCTAACAGACACATGAAAAATGTTCAACATTATTAGCCATCAGGGAAATTCAAATCAAAACCACATTGAGATGCTACCTTACACCAGTTAGAATGGCAAAAATTGACAAGGCAGGAGCTGAGATGCCCTTCAACAGATGACTGGATTAAGAAGATGTGGTCCATATATACAATGGAATATCACTCAGCCATCAGAAAGGATGATTACCCAACATTTGCATCGACTTGGATGGAACTGGAGGAGATTATGCTAAGTGAAATAAGTGAAGCAGAGAAAGACAATTATCATATGGTTTCACTTATTTATGGAACATAAGGAATAGCAGGGAGGACATTAGGAGAAGGAAGGGAAAATGAAGGGGGGGAAACAGAGGGGGAGACGAACCATGAGATACTATGGACTCCAGGAAACAAACTGAGGGTTTTAGAGGGGAAGGTGGTGGGGGATGTGTTATCCCAGTGAAGAGTATTGAGGAAGGCATGTATTGCATAGAGCACTGAGTGTTATATGCAGACAGTGAATCATGGAACATTACATCAAAACTAATGATGTATTGTATGGTGACTAACAACATAATTAAAAAAAAAGAGTTGGATGCTCAACCAACTGAGCCATCCTAATGATTTTTGTTTCTTTATAGAAGATGTTTTATTTTGTTTTTCTCTATGAACTTAGAATCTTGTTTAGATATATTCAATACTTTAATAATTGATAATAATTTTCCTAGGTGTAAATCTTTCAAATTCTTTTTAAATAGTACTTAAAGTGTTCTTTAAATAAGCAACATATTTAAAGTAATCTGTCCTATTTAGGCTTGGGGAAAATTTCTTCCATTTTTCTTTGATAATATTCTTCTACTTTTTTTTCTATATTTTTTTCTTTTTCTTGAAAGCTAGCTGGTCAGATACTGTATTTCCTAAATTAATGCCCTAAGCCCTTTAGCTTAAATTCTTGGAAAGATCCAATTTTATTTTCTCAATGATCTATTGATTCTTATAATTTAATCAATTAAACCTTAGGGTTTTTTTCCCTAAGACTACTCTTTTTTTTCTTTTTTCCATATAGTTTTCTTTTAGTTGTTTCTTATGTTGATTTTTCTTCTATCACAAAATACTTACCGGAACTTTCTAAGTAGAGATGGGGTTTTATTGATTTTTCTAAATGTCTTTTTGTTTACATGAATACTTGCTTCTTTTGAGGTTAGTTTTATCTAGATCTTTATCTTTTATGCTGAAAACTTTCTTCAAATATCTAGTTGTTTCCAGTTTTTTCTTTTATAATTTTCTTTTATAATTTATATTGAGAGGTTAAGATGATAGACAAGAAGCTTGGAGAAGATCAAAAAATGCTTTAGCATGAGTGAGCAACCTTTATCCTAAAGGTTCTCAAAGATCCCAGAATCATTACTGCTTTATTATAGCATAATAAATATCTTAGGTGCCCTAGTTTTCCGAAACTATTTGGAAGTTTTATAGAAAACAACTGTTCAAAATGCTGCTGGGGGTAAACTCCTGGTCTGCACAAGATGGGTTGAGTGATGAGATGATAGGGAATCAGTAATTCTATTTATATTTTAAAGAAATAAATTTATCCTTTAATTTTTCATGTTATTTTCACTCCCACTTTTTGTTCTTCTCTCCGAGTCTCATTTAACATGTAGACTTGTTTAGTTCCTACCTCTTGCTTATGTTATAAATTTTGCATTTTATCTCTAGTTTAATCATTTCCATCCTTTTATCTACTTTTCATCTTTTCCGAGGACTCCATCTTTCTTGTTCTTTTGTTGTTATGGTTTTATAACCTTTAATTAATGTATTGTTCCTTTAATAGTGTCTCAGTAGAGGTCAGAAAAATGTTTATGTTGAGTCAGACATCTTGAGCTTAAAGACCTCAAATCTACAGTTATTTGGGGCACTTTAAATATGATTTTAATCTTACATGTCTTTGTGTTTCTGATTATATTGATATTTAAATTAATCTGAGAACACAAATACAATCTCTCAATAGACTATATTCATACAAGTACCTCTTAATTTACTTATGCTTATATTTAGCCTGCTTCAATGTATTTATTTATTTATTTATTTATTTATTTATTTATTTATTTATAGGTTTTATTTATTTATTTGACAGAGAGAGACAGCCAGTGAGAGAGGGAACACAAGCAGGGAGAGTGGGAGAGGAAGAAGCAGGCTCCCAGCGGAGGAGCCTGATGTGGGGCCTGATCCCAGAACACCGGGATCACGCCCTGTGCTGAAGGCAGATACTTAACGACTGAGCCACCCAGGCGCCCCTAGCCTTCTTCAACTTTAGCTTTTATTTGTAGAACTTTGGAGGGGAGAAAGGCATTTCAAACTAGATGACACTGGAAAAAGGTGATATTCTCAGTTAATTCCTAGGATCATAACTTAGTCCTCCTGTGGCCTAGAGATAAGTCATTGTCCAGCTGCAGGGCCATCTACAGCTTCTATGTGAAACACATTCCAGGAGTATTGGGTTTCCAGACAACTGTAGTTATGCACAGAGGTGATGGTCTAGAACTGGAATTCTAATTGGTTGTGGCAGCGTGGTTAACACAGGAAGAGATGCTATCAGTGATGTTTTTACAACATTCATATAAGCCTACCCCACTGGATGTCAGCCTTGAAAGACATATCACCCTCTTAGGCTGGATCTTATCTAACTTTAATTATCTGCCCTAGAAGGAGATGAAGGAGGCTTTGTGGAAAGAGATTGTTTTCATTGCTTTTTTTTTCTCCCTGGCCACTCTTTAAAGTAACATATGTTAAACACATTTATGAAAGTTGTAAATAAGGAAGCAAGAGCAAACACAGGTCTTTGCCTTCATCCCTCCCCTTCTACCCTTTCTCATGAAGGGAGTGTTGCATGCACAGAAATGTGTGGCTGGACAAAAGCCCAGAAATCTGGAAAGTGTATTATGTGGGATCCCCATGGAGAAGCACTTGGTTGCCAGTGGCTCTGGCTCTAGGTTTCCACACACCATCAATCTGGTGCCTGGCAGTCACTGCTCTCCTCCTCACCTCACCTCATGCAGAAAGCAGACACAGAGCAACTATTTGTCTCATGTTGCAGCAGCCAAGCCATTTAAGGAAGTTTAAAAAGAGAGAGAGAAAAAGGAAGGAAGAGTAATGGTGGAGGGAAAAGTAAAAACTTTCCAACAGATTTCTTGTTACCAGCTTTAATGTAGACATTTGGATGTAGATGGTAGGAGGAAAAAAAGGGAGTTGACTCATAGTGGAAGGGCCAGTATCTTGATCAGGCTTCAGGAATCCTTTTACAGTAGAACTAAGTGAAACTTCAGGTGTTCCCAGAAAGGAGGGTACTGGGAAACAGTGCCTGAAGATACTTTGCAAGTGAAAACAGGAGCTAAATCTTTCACAAAACTCCTTTGATTCTGATTTACACCCTTTATACAGAACCGGAAACTGAGGCATGCAGAGGTCAATTCAGCCCTGAAAATCACACACATATTACCAGGGCCAGTAACATATATGTCAGTCATCCTCTTGTTAGAGTGAAATCCATGTGTTTTCTTAAGCTTCTGAAGCTGGCTTAACATTTTCAAAAAGAGCAATAAGAAAATATTTCTATAAAGGGAAAATTTCCTTAAGCCTTATGGTGTCTATTATTTGGAAAGTCTTACTTCTGGTTTTTCCAGAAGAGTGCTCTGTATGTGCCTTTTTAACTACTATTTCAGAAGTGGCTAGAAAAAAGCCATAATATGATTCAGAGGTCTTGAGGACATCTAAATTCTTGCTCCCACCTGCTTCAACTTTGACCTTACCATGAGTCCTAATATTTCTTAAAATGGAAAGGGACCCAAACTTGCTTAATCAGTTTTTCTATATCTGGTCTAAGGCCTGAGACCTGAAACATAAATTGTACTTGACTAGTGAGTAGAATTATTTTTTAGCCATGATGAGTGCAAATTATAATAGTAAAGAAATTTGTAATAAATGTCAGACACTTCTAATAATGAAAGATAAACATTTCTACACACTTTAATTTCCTTTATTCAAACTTGAGGGTTGTGTCAGAGAATAAAATATTTTCAGTGACTATAAGGTACACATGAAAATGTACATTTGTCCTGAATAAAATATCATTTCATGGAGATGTATGCTTAAGTATATTTTTGGCTGAAACCCTTGAGTTCGTGCTTTCTGGACATAGCCTATGAGTGTTTGTTTTAGCTTCAGAACACTCATGACACCTACTCAGATATTCTTACTCTTTAGTGAATGCAAATGTCACCTTCTTCTTTGGAGACTCTAATTTTATATCGATGGATGTGGGTGAAATTTCATTGTTAGCAGAAAACAACTTTATTCAGCCCATGACTATTTAGTATCTCATGAGATTAAGATAATTGCAATACTTGGCCTAAACACATAAATGCTTGATTCACTGAGCTCATGTGTTATAGTTTCCAAGAATATTACAGAAGGATTATTCACTATTGTTATTATTTTTATTTTTAGAAGATTTATTATACTTTTAAGCATGGCAGTGCTTTATGCACAGGAGCTTTCAAACTGGCCATGGATCTGGAGCTAATGAAATTGTAAGAATAACACAAAGCAGGAAATGGTTCACTGGTTTTAAGGCTTCATTTATTCTGAAAAAGAAAAAAAAAAGAGCAGTGATATTGTAAAAAAGGTTAGCAATACTTGTGTTAGAGCAATTGTAAAAATTTTATCTTGCACATACAAATAAAATGGCAATAAAAATTCGTTTAACTTTAAAAGGAAGAAAGTCATTTAGCCAGCAAGCCTGTTTTATTTCTTTGATAAAGATATTTTAACATTTTACAGTGCTTAACACTGAAATAATCTGTCTAAATATTTTGCTTTATAATCAAAGACAGTAAAATATTATTTCATTCTTTATTATCAAATGATCAAGATTAGCAGTTCAAAAGTGAAGATATTTACTTATTCCCAATAAAATTATTATAGCTTCTCCCTTCAACTCTAGTTTGCCAAACTTTTTTCCACTAACTTTTAAAAATCTGAGTCTCTGTTCATATTTTATTTCATCACATTACTTTTCTTTATCATTTCCTAATTTAAGGAGGAATATTTTTGAAGCCTAAATCAATAGATTTGAATTCCCCTTATTATACCTGTTGGGCTTTACACAGATCAGACTCAGATAACATGACTAGTAATAATTTCCTTTTTTTGTTGTTAAGGGTCAGGGGTGTGGAATTAGAAAGCAAATTGAAATAAAATAAATAACTAAATACATAAATCCCAGTTCTGCAAGGTTTGTTCTTGGGAAAACATAATTATTATAAAAGTCCATGTCAGAACATTTTATTATAGATAATTCTGTATGTGTGTGGTTCTAATCAATGGAATCTATGAAGTCAAAGATTGCTAAGACTGTGTCTTTTGTTTCTTTCTTTTTTATAATAATTTGTTTTTATTTATTTTATTTTTAAAATTTTTTTATTACATTATGTTAGTCACCATACAGTACATCCCTGGTTTTCGATGTAAAGTTCAATGATTCATTAGTTGCGTACAACACCCAGTGCACCATGCAATACGTGCCCTTCTTACTACCCATCACCAGCCTATCCCATTCCCCCACCCCCCTCCCCTCTGAAGCCCGCAGTTTGTTTCTCAGAGTCCATAGTCTCTCATGCTTCTTTCCCCCTTCTGATTAGCCCCCCTTTTGTTATCCCTTTCTTCTCCTACCGATCTTCCTAGTTCTTCTGTTCCATAGATAGAGAAAGCGTATGATAATTGTCTTTCTCTCCTTGACTTATTTCACTTAGCATTATCTCCTCCAGTGCCGTCCATGTTGCAGCAAATGTTGAGAATTCGTTCTTTCTGATAGCTGAGTAATATTCCATTGTATATATGGACCACAACTTCTTAATCCAGTCATCTGTTGAAGGGCATCTCGGCTCCTTCCACGATTTAGCAGTGGCTGCACCAACTTGGATTCCCACCAACAATGTAGGAGGGATCCCCTTTCTCCACATCCTCTCCAGCAATTGTTGTTTCTTGCCTTGTCTATTTTTGCCATTCTAACTGGCGTAAGGTGGTATCTTAGTGTGGTTTTGATTTGAATTTCCCTGATGGCTAATGATTTTGAACATTTTTTCATGTGTCTGTTAGCCATTTGTATGTCTTCATTGGAAAAGTGTCTGTTCATATCTTCTGCCCATTTTTTGATTTGTTTATTTGTTTCTCATGTATTGAGTTTGAGAAGTTCTTTGTAGATCTTGGATACCAGTCTTTTATCTGTAGCATCATTTGCAAATATCTTCTCCCATTCCATGGGCCGCCTCCTAGTTTTTTTGACTGTTTCCTTGGCTGTGCAGAAGCTTTTTATCTTGATGCATTCCCAGAAGTTCATTTTTTCTTTTGTTTCTCTTGCTTTTGGAGATGTGTCATGAAAATATTTGCTGTGGCGGATGTCAAAGAGGTTGCAGCCTATATTCTCCTCTAGGATTCTGATGGATTCCTGTCTCACATTGAGGTCTTTCATCCATTTGGAGTTTATCTTTGTGTATGGTGTGAGAGAGTGGTCACGTTTCATGCTTTTGCATGTAGCTGTCCAATTTTCCCAGCACCATTTATTGAAGAGACTGTCTTTTTTCCACTGGATGTTTTTTCCTGCTTTATCAAAAATTAGTTGTCCAAAGAGCCGAGGGTCCATTTCTGGGTTCTCTATTCTGTTCCATTGTTCTATGTGTATGTTTTTTGTGCCAGTACCATGCTGTCTTTGTGATCACAGCTTTCTAGTACAGCTTGAAATCCGGCACTGTGATGGCCCCAGCTTTGTTTGTGTCTTTTGTTTCTAAATGACTAGCACCTAGGTCAGAAGCTATTACATTTTCACTCCTCAATGACTATTAACTGATGTTTCTCTGACTACATACATATGTGAGTTTCTTATCTATGTGTAACCCAGAACAAAAGAGTAGTCAGTCAATAAATATTTACTGATTCTATCATCTATTGGTCCTCTTGCAGGTTACTGTTAAATTAGCAATACTAGTATTAACTTCAAAGAGTACATTCTGGGTTTGGTTCAAATGCACATCCAATAGCTCAGCTCTTAATATGAAATCTCCCTAAACTTAACCTGATGACTTGATAAAGCTAGGGTGGTAGTCATTAAGAAAAACACCTAAATAGTTTCCTTCACAAAATGTTTTTTTTAATCACATTTTTTACATTTCTACATGTAATTAGTTCTATTTTAGAGAAAAATTAAAGGAAAACTTGTATTCCTATTCAAGAAGCTCATTGCAAATGTTTAGATTAATTTTAAAAGGTTAATAATTAGAAGTAATAGGAAATTTTTGTTTATCCTTAAATGAAGCACCTTGATCTTCGAATAGTGTAGCCTAGAATTACCACTCTTTTAATTATTAGGTTAAATAGTCCATTTTATTTGAGGTGATTGAATTGTCCAAGCATAGTTTTGTTCTCTAATTTATGAGCTTAGCACAGGGAAGATAAATAATACCCAACCTGCTTTATATGCGGGTGTTAGCCTTGGTCTATAGAAATGCCTGGTTTAATTTGACACGATTGATTCCTTTATTTCAGGATCTATTAAAGAAAGCTGGACTTTTTCCTCACTACATTTGGTAGCCTTTATTTAAAAAAAATTAGTCTTTGAGCACTTGAACTTCACATTGGATATTTATAAAGTGGTGATTCTTTCTTTTTCTTTCTTCTTTCTTTTTTATTTTATTTTATTATTTTATTTATTTGACAGAAAGAGAGAGAGAGTACAAGCAGGAGGAGCACCAGACAAAAGAAGAGGGAGAAGCAGGCTCCCTGGGAGCCCAATGTGGGCTGGATCCCAGGACCCTGAGGTCATAACCTGAGCTGAAGGCAGACGCTTAACCAACTGAGCCACCCAGGTTCTCCTAAAGTGAAGATTCTAAATAACAGGGAGAAGGGGACTTATGACATATTGCAAATATTTAAATTGCCTTTACTGATTTGTTTCGAAGTCTGAGGAATGTGGAATTTCAATGGTGAAATTTGTACCTAATATGGTGATATTTTTACTTACTATGGTAATATTTGTACCAATTTGTGTATTAAAAGTATGAAAGTAAGGGACAAAAGGATTCCTGTGAAGAGAGGATTGTAATACCACAGCATTATTACCCAAAGTTATCATTTGGACAAGGAATCATTCTTAGAATTGTGTAGTGTAACTGTATACTCATAACAATCAGGTTAAGAAGTCATATGGGGGTATTTTAAATTTAATAAGTCAATACAATAAAGGAAACTGTTACAACTTTAAGGGAAGAGAATGTATATCAAGTTTACATTTTAAGGCTGCCATAACTAAAATTATGGTCCCCAGGTGGTACAACTCAAGATCCTTTTGAACTCCCCTTGGAAGATGAGATTCAACGTTTTAGCCTTTGACCAGCATCACCTTCCTAAAAGATTAACTTTGGGGAGTTGAAATCAGAAATAAATAAGTATGCTTGACTCACTGACTTCCCCACTCACTCATCCATTTATTCTTTTTTTCTTGGCCTATTCATGTTTGTTAAGTATGTGAATATTACAGATACTGTGATAGGCATATACAGGATGAATAACCTACTATCTTTCTTTGAGGTGATTGCATTCTAGTGAGGGGGATTAAATAATAGAAATATAACAATATAAAGAATAAATAAAATGATATAAATAAAATGAAACATATAAGATATCTTACTTAACTTGTTTTATGCGATCAAGGAGCTCTTTTCTAATAGTGGTAACATTTTAGATCATTTTTGAAGAATGTGTCTTCCATGGCTTCCATGTCTACAAGGACATTTGACATAAGGAGAAATATTTAGTATAAATTAAATAGCAAAATATGTAGTCTAAGAAATATAGATAGTCCAATTTGCACTGAATGTACAATGTTTGGCTTTTAATATTACTCTAAAGATATGTCTGGAAAGGTTAACATAAGCCAAATGATGAAGACCATATAGCCATATATGCCAAAATAAACAGTAATATTTTGTCCTCCTTCTTGAGAAAGAGATTTAATTTAAAAAAGACTTAAGCAACAAAGTGTTGAATAGGTGAAAAACATGGGACTTTTTAGGGGGAGTGAAACAGTTCTGCACGATATTGTGATTGTGGATACATGACATATTTGTCAAAACCTATTGAAGGAGATAATGAATCTTAATGCATGCAAATTTTAAAAATTATGTAGGACTTCAGTGGATCTTAAGAGGGAATGCAAAACAATCTAACAAACATTCTAAGTGTACCACAGATGTATGAAACTACCTTACCAAAAACAGTAGGGAATAGTTGTTGACTTAAGTAATTTAGGAAATTAGTGGATTCTGTAAAAGTCAAGGCAAAAGGAGCTATACATAAGCACAGTACTTTAGTTGACTAAATTGACAAAGTGAGTGGGAAGTTACAGATACACAAAGGGAGAAGGCTAGAATGATCCATGGGTAATGGCTTAGAATTGGAGACACCAAAATGAACTCATGTTTAGCCTAATATAGATGCAGATGGTTACATATAGAAATACATATAGTTACATGTATATATATGACTTAGTATATATACATCTATGTTCTTTCTTTATCAGCTGAGGTTATGACACCTTAGTAGAAATGAACACACACAGCACTGACTTCTTGATTTCTAATATCATTCTCCAGACAAAAGAAGCAAGGTTCCTTGGAGATATGGCTGATTTCAGGACTGGGGCAGAAAGTACACACGATGAGCCTGAAACATTTTGTAGTGCCAGAAGTAAGGAACATTAAAACAAAACAAAAAACAAAACACAAAAATCCTGGTAGGCGTATGATAAAGGGACACAGAAGCCAAATAAAGAAGTGTCTAGTTGTCAAGTGCCTTAGAATTAATAATCAAGTATCAAAATAAATAAATAATCAAAAATTACATATTTTGTATGTTTTTTAATAGTCCCTCTCTATATCATTTAGAAGATATATGCTATTTGTGATATGAATTACGATGTTTGGTCTAAGTACTGGGTACTCTCCAACATGATCATATAAGTTGGGATAAAAGCCTAGCAGAAGATGGGCGAGGTAGGAAATAGTTAGTAACCTTTGGGGCAATCAAATGAAACAATGTATAGACAGAAACACAAATTTTCTGCTGAGAGATGACCATTATCATGCATTAGATTGTCCTGAATAATTATATACTACATAATGACAAAGATGTTATTTCTCAAATAAACCAATATTGGTGAAGAAAGCATAGCTTGGAGAATTTACCTTTTTGGGCTTCTCAGGTTTTATTCTTCACTTACCACTTTAAAGAATTTTTAGAAAATATTTGAACATTAGGAAGTGACATTCTCTTTACTGTTAAAGTGTTTGTGAATTAGGGCTTTACTAGTGCTTATATGATTGTAATGGTCATAGAATGCTTTATCTCATATCCAATGTCTTTATGCTATTGTAATTTGTGTTATTTTTTATTCTATTATTCCAATTCAATTATGTCCTCTTTCTGTCATATTCAAAGCCACTTTTCAGTCCATTCTGACATAACACCTGGAACTTTTGGCTACCATGTAAGTTTGAGTTCTGAAATCAGAGTAGCAATCTCTGAATCTTTGTTCAATCATATACTGTGTAATCTTGGGAAAGTTTACTTAGACTCCATAAGCCTCAGTTTTTTGTAAAGTGAAGAGAATAACAGTGCCTATTACATGACCTTGTTTCAGTATTAAACAAAATAGTGTATATAAAGTTCTTCATACCAGATATGCAGTGAGTGCTTAACAGATGCTGGTTGTCAGTCTTTAATGTTCTTGTTCTTAACAATACTCTTTACTGGCCTTTCCTCTATCTTTCTCTTCACTCCTCTGTACATCAGCAGCTTTGGCTCATTCCCAGGTTTCACTACTCATTATTTTACAAATTCTTACTAGACAAACTTATGAAGTCAGCCTGCTTGTTGATTCTTTGCAAGTGTCTATTTCAGTCCAGACAAGGTTTCTGAGTATGAAGATCATTTATTCAATTTTCACACAAGCTTATTGGTTCTTCAAAGATAGCAACAATATCCTTTTATTTCTGCATTTCCCGGCAAAACACTTCATATAGAGCTGGCTATTCAGAAGTGCTAGAGTGATATTCAATGAATGAATAAGTTCATCAAACTAATGTTTTTCTATTGTTTTCTCTCTATCTTTTGTCTTTACTTGAATTTATTGTTCTGGGTAGATTTTTACAGAAGACCAGTCATTTCTGAGTCAGTATTTTGTTTCCTGCACAATGTAGAACCAGCCCGGGATCATTGATGTTACCAAATACAGAAGCATATGAAGAAAAAAGAAATGAATCAGAAGAAATAACTTCCCTACCTTCTCCACCCAAATCTACAAATGATTAACATTACAATGTTTCTCCTTATTTTGCACTGTTTGCACAGAAAAATAGCAAGATGGTAAATCAAATTACTGACATATTGAGTCCATTGCCAGAAAATTCACACATCCATTATTATTTTTTTAAAGATTTTATTTTATTTATTTGACAGAGACAGCCAGCGAGAGAGGGAACACAAGCAGGGGGGAGTGGGAGAGGAAAAAGCAGGCTCCCAGCAGAGGAGCCCGATGTGGGGCTCGATCCCAGAATGCCAAGATCATGCCCTGAGCTGAAGGCAGACACCTAACGACTGCGCCACCCAGGTTCCCCCACACATCCATTATTAATTTCATAAGACTAAATGGCTCAGTTGGTTAAGCAAACTACTCTTGATTTAATCTCAGGTCATGAACTCAGGGTTCTGAGATTAAGCCCCACATTGGGCTCTATGATCAGTGCAGAGCCTACTTGAAGATTCTCTCTCTCTCTCCCTCTGCCCCTCCCCCGCTCTCTCTCTCTCTCGTTCTCACATGAATATATAAATCTTAAGAAATAATTTAATAAGAATGAAGCAAATAATACCCCATACCTGAAAATTAAAATTTCCTTACTTTCTCATTTATTTCTGAATACTCCATTTAGCTTTTTTTGGACTCTGTAGGCCTTCATCACCTTACTGCACATATTTCCAGATATTTCTGATATATCACCTGAGGAACATTGTGTTCTGACATCCCTTGGCATTATCATTTCAGGTAAAGAAATGAATGTTGTGACTTCTTGAAAATAAACTGAAAATAACAATTTAGTCTTGGACCTTAGGGCCAAGTTTCAGCACCAAAACCAATTTTTCAGTCAATTTCTCCACCTCTAAAAATGGAGGTCAATGGAAGGGAAAGAAACCAAAATGTTAACTCAGTTTTGATTCACCCAATCAAAGCTACACATATAGATTAAAATGTAAAAATTCCCTGGATTAAGAAGATGTGGTCCATATATAGAATGGAATATTACTCAGCCATCAGAAAGAATGATTACACAACATTTGCAGTAACATGGATGGGTCTGGAGGAGATTATGCTAAGTGAAATAAGTCAAGCAGGGAAAGACAATTATCGTATGGTTTCACTCATTTATGCAACATAAGAAATAGGAAGATCAGTAGGAGAAGGAAGGGAAGAATGAAGGGGGGGTAAATAGAAGGGGGAATGAACCATGAGAGACTGTGGACTCCAGGAAACAAACTGAGGGCTTCAGAGGGGAGGAGAGTGGGGGATTGGGATAGGCCAGTGATGGGTATTAAGGAGGGCACGTATTGCATGGTGCACTGGGTGTTATACACAAATAATGAATCATGGAACATTGCATCAAAAACTGGGGATGTACTATATGGTGACTAATATAACAAAATAAAAATTATTTAAAAAATGTAAAAATTCCCCTCTGTTTACTATTTTCCTACAGAAAATATGTGTTAAATAGTAATGAAAAATATGTTTTGATTTACTTAAAAATATAAGTTGTATGAACTGATTCAACAATTTTATAAATTTGACCACATACTCCTTAAATATTGAAAAATAATCTTTAAGAACAAAGCAGCCTTCTTTAGGTATATATCTGCCATTTTTCTTCTAGTTATGATTTTTTAAAAATAAATATTATTGTAAAAAATGTTCAGGATAGGGAAAATTTTAAACAATTTTATAGTGAACAGTCAATATCTACTCCTAGGAATCTACCAATAACATTAAAATATATTTGCTCTATCACTAAATTTTATATCAATCAGTGCATATTTTACTGCATTTTTGACACAAATATGTTGCAGACATTAGTACCATTTTCTTGAAAACTTTAAAACATAGCATTAAGAAGAATTCTGTAATTGTTCATTTTTTTTCTTTGAGGTAAAATTTATATACAATGAAATACACAAATCTTAAACATGCTATTTCATGATTTATAAAAAATTCTTATGCCTGAACACAAATCCCTTTCATAACATGGGATATTAATATTAATTTAGATAATTTAGATTAATATTAATCTAGATAATAATGCTATGTCTTTTTTTTTTTTTTTGAGTAGGCTCCACACCCAGCATGGAGCCCAATGTGGCGTTTGAACTCACAACCCTGAGATCAAGAGCTGAACTGAAATCAAGAACTGGATGCTTAACCGACTGAACCACCCAGGCACCCCTGTTGTTTTAATTGTAATTTTTAGTTTATAGAAATTTAAGTGAACATTACATATTGAGAGATCAGAATGCATTTTCCTACTAACTTACTGATTTTGTAAAAATAAGAAATCAGAAATTATTTTATGAATTCAGTAAATAACAGTAACTGTGCTTGAAGAAGACAGTATTGAAAAAGAAAGCTCAATTCATTCTTCTTGCTACAAATAGAGAAAATGTAATTAAAAATAGAGTAGAAAGTTTCTTATTTCCTGAACAGAAATGCTTTATACCTGATAACAATCAAAGAAAGAACTATGTATTATTTCCCCACAGTTTCTATCCTGCCTCAAGAATACAAAATATTAGTTATTCATGGAAAAGTATTTTGTATTGATCTTTGTTGATAAATTAAAAATTGAAAATATCATCTTTTCTGACTTGTGGAAAATTTCTTATAGATTATTATCCATGCAAATGGACTGTGTTTTAAAACAACAAAATTAATGAATAATGCTAATCAATACACACATATAAAAAATTAAAGTCTCCATTAGATTTAGTTAAGTGCTAGAAATATTGTGAAGAGAATGCTTAACACTTTTTACTAAAGCCTCAAGTTTTAAAACTATTAGAAAGTGAAGTGCCATGCTATTGAATGGGTACTAATTTTCACAGATTTTTCTCAATTTTTCAGGGTTATGAATGGATGGTTAAGATTCTCAGATTGGAGATATTTAGTCATTCAAGCCTAAATCTTAGACTTCTTGAAGTCTAAGTCTTTCTCTTAATGAAAACAATGTACCATTCTCTTAAATTCAGAAGTCTTGTTCATGGGAAATTCCTTAAGGAAAATAGGTGGGTTTTTCCAACGATTAAGGAATGGGTTGAAGAACAAGATTTTTGCCTCAAAGTTGTCTTTATTTTAAAGTAATCAGAAATGTTATCAGATATCTATTTTCCTCAAAACTTTTTTAAAAAAGATTTTATTTACTTGACAAAGAGAGAGAGTGTATGTGTGCTCCTGCGAGTGGGGAGAGAAGCAGAGGGTGACAGAGAGGGACAAGCAGACTCTGCCCTGAGTGTGGAGCCCAATGCAGAGCTCAATCCCAGAGATCATGACCTGAGCAGAAACCAAGAGTGGGACACTTAACAGACAGACTTTCAGGCACACTTCCCCCAAAACTTTGAATCACTGGGCCATAGGTATTAAATCTCTGCTCTTGCAAATGTAGTAATGTGTATCTAAGTGCCAAAAATCATTGTTCAATTATACTTAAACTTACCACACACACACACACACACACACACACACACACACATTAATATAGTAATATGTACATATATGACTGTGTATATACTGCCTATTACTGCTTTTATATGTATATAGTACATATATATTACTCACTGACATTCTGACATTGTAGGGAGAGACCATTCAGTCAGAAACACATAAATCTAGGTATCATTTTACTTGGAAATAGGAAATGTCTTGGAATAAAAGGAGGCCATGCATTTACAGAGGATTATCAATAGATATAAGCAATTTTCTCCCTTAAAAATGTACAACTCAGACTCTCATTATTACCCATGATTTACTATTAAATTATTTCTTTAAAAAATTTTAATTATTCAAATTAAAGTTGGAATAATTAATATATTGGTGTAATTCAAATGTACTTTTGTGAATGGATAAAAATTGCAAACATTCATTTAGTTTATCTGTTGTTCTATAGTATACAAAATTTGTTTGAGGCAAATTTAAGGCCAGGATTATCTTTTCTCAGATTTCAAGCTATTGATATATCTTCACTAAAAACTTTAAGTCACCAAAGTCAATAATGGAAAGTTTCAATGATGTTGAAACAGAACCTTATCAATATACTCCACTTTCACAATGGTTTTTAAAACTATGAAAGTTCTTTTTAGAGGACTTGTCAATTTTAAGAACAAATTCCAGGAGGTAAGTAGTTAAAGTAAAAAGTCTCCATATTTCCCTCTTACATGCAAGTAACATTTACTAACTTCTTCCCCATCCCTTTCTGTATTTGGCCTTCCTCCCACCTCATCCTCAGATTATCCCTTCACTGAAAACAAAGGGAAGGAGAGGGCCGGACAGAACTATCAGAATTGAATAATAATATTTAATAAATGTTCAATAACTTTTAGTGATTAATATACACAGTTTCACAGTTTCTGTATCTTATAGATGTAATTTTAATTATTTTCTTTGGGGGGGGGTTGGAAGATGGGGGAAGAATAGCAGAGCTCATCCCCTGAACATAATTAGATAGCTATCAAGTCATCCTAAATACCCCAGAAATTGACCTGAAGTCAAACTCCACACAAAAGTAGAGAAAAGGCCACATCAAAGAAGGTAGGAAGTGAGGAGATATGGTTTGGAAGAGAAATGGATTATGGCGACTACAGTGGGGAGGGAGCTGTGGTTATGGAGAAAGATGAAAGACAGGACTAACATATGGGGGAGCAGACAAGGAAAATGAATCCCCATAGCAACAGCTTGGAAAATGGGAGGCACTGAATTTTGTGACTTTTGGCAACCAGTAGGGCTAAAAGCCTGGAGTTTTAGAGGTCACCAGGCGTGGCTGGGATAGATCCTAGAAGATATGGCACTGCTTTTAGAGAGAAGGCAGGCAGCAACCCACAGACATACACAGTAGAAACAGAGATGTGAAGAGCACCTGGGAAACAAAGTGGGAGGTTGTTTTCTCATTTTGGAGCATGTCCCAGCGAGGCTGCATTCATGGAGAAACTCCTCTTGGAAAAAGGACCTGGCAGGCACCATTTCCCTCCCCTGTGCTATCAGCATAAGCACAGGGCCACTTGCAGGAGCCAGCACAGCCCAGGCCTTCCTACATGACATGCTCACTCCAAGCACTGCTTCATATGATCCAGTAGAACCACCCTTCTCCCAATGTGATGGGCTCCATCCCCCAGAAGACCAGCCCAAACCCTTGCTCACACCACATCTCCTGGCTCAGGAGTTTTGCATAGCCTTAGTTCCTGCAGCAATGGCAACAGGTCTCATTTCATAAGCAGGTCCGAGCACATCTAGTTAAATGCACCATGTTCAGGACAGGGACCAAACACTGCCCACAAGAGACAAAGAAAGCCTCTGTTCATGATTGACCTGAAGGATACAAAGTGACCAGTATAAAACAGCAGAGCATATGCACCACACATTAGAGACACTCCCAGAAGTGCCAGGCCTAGGGGAACAGGGGACATGACATGTTAGGGCACTACAGGACATCTACTTCACACACAAGAAGAGGAGATATAGCTGACTTTCCTAAAAAAGAAACAGACATAAAGACTTAGAAAAAAATAAAAAGACAGAGAAATTTATCCCAAATGAAAGAAAAAGACAATGCCACAGCCAGAGATCTAAGCAAAACAGATAGAAGTAATATGCCTCATGGACTATTTAAATCAATGATCATAAGGATACTCACTGGACTTGAGAAAAGAGTGGAAGGCAGGAGTGAGCCCCTGAACACAGAGATAAAGAATAACACAGCAGAGATAAAGGGCTCTAAATGAAATAAGAAACATTCTTGATAGAATGAACAGCAGGATGGAAGAAGCAGAGGAATAAATAAGTGATCTAGAAGACAGAGTAATGGAAAGTAAGAAAGCTGAACAAAAGAGGGAAAATAATTATGCAAAAAGAGAATAGACATAGGGAACTCACTGACTCCATCAAATGTAATAACATTCATATTGTAGGAGTCCAAGAAGAAGAGAGAGAAAATTTATTTGAGGAAGTAATAGCTGAAAACTTCCCTAATATGGTGAAGGAAACAGATATCTAGATCCAGGAGGCACAGATAAATCCCATCAAAATCAACAAACACAGATGCATGCCAAGACTTATTGTAACTAAATTGGCAAAATATACTGATAAAGAAAAAAAAAATTAAAAGCAGCAAGACAAAAGAGGACAAGGAAACCCTGTAAGCCTAACACCAAATTTTTAGCAGAAACTTTGTAAGCCACAAGGGTGATATGATATACTGAAAGTGCTGAATGGGAAAAATCTATAGCCAAGAATATTTTGTCCAGCAAGTTTATCATTCAGACTAGAAGGAGAGATAAAGAGTTTTCCAGGCAAACAAAAACTAAAGGAGTTCATGACCACTAAACAAGCCCTACAAGAAAGATTTAGGAGGACTCTTTGAGTGGAAAGGTGAGACCAAAAGTAAAAAGGTAGGAAACACAAAAACAGTAAATATGAACATTTCTATAAAAAATCAGTCAAGGAAGTCAAAAAATAAAAAGATGTAAAATATGACACATATACTTAAAACGTGGGGAGGAGAGGAGAAAAGAATGGGTTCAGACTTAAATGACCATCAATTCAATATAAGCTGAAGAGGTAATATACAAACCAAATAGTAGCTATATATTAAAAACTACTAATAAAAATGCAAGAATAAAGAGAAAGAAATCCAAATATATCACTAAAGAAGATCTGCAAACCATGAAAGAGAGGAACACAAGAAAGGATCATGGAAGATCTTCAGAAACAACCACACACACACAAAAACCTGACAATAAATACATATCTATCAACAATTACTTTGAATGTAAATGGACTAAATGCTCTCATCAAAACACATAGGGTGACAGAAGGAATAAAAAAACAGGGCCCATCTACACCCTGCCTACAAGAGACTCATTTTAGACCTAAAGACACCTGCAGACTGAAAGTGAGGGAATAGAGAAATGTTGCAACTGGATGTTCTAAGAAAGCCGGAGAGTAATACTTATATCAGAAAAATAGACTTTAAAACAAAGCCTGTGGCAAGTGACAAAGAACATTATATGATCATAAAAGGAACAATCCAACAAGAAGATACAGCAATTGTAAATATTTATGTACCCAACATAGGAGCACCCAAGTACATAAAACAATTAATGACAAACATAATGAAACTAATCAATAATAATATAATAATAGGAGAATTTAAAACCTAACTTACATCAACGGGCAGATAGATCATCTAAACAGAAAATAAGCAAGGAAAGAATGGCTTTGAATGACACACAGAGAGGGACATAACATATATTCAGAACATTCCATCCTAAAACAGCAGAATACACATTCTTTTTAGCACACATGGAACATCTCCAGAATAGATCATATATTAGGCCACAAAACAAGCCTCGACAAATTTAAAAAGATCAAAGTCATACTATGCACCTTTTCTGACCACAATACGATGAAACTAGAAGCCAACAACAACATCAACAAAAAGTCTGGAAGGGAAATACATAGAGGTTATATAACATGCTACTGAACAATGAAAGGGTCAAACAAGAAGTCAAAGAGGAAATAAAAAAGTAAATAGAAATGGCCCAAAACCTTTAGGATGCAGTAAAAGCAGTTCTACTAGGAATGTTTACAGCAAGACAGGCCTATGTCAAGAAGCAAGAAAACTCACAAATAACCTTAACCTTATACCTAAAGGAGCTAGAAAAGAACAACAAATAAAACAAAACAACAGCAGAGAAAGGAAAAGAAAATAATAAAACTTAGAGCAGAAATATATGATAAAGTAAAAAAATAAATAAATAAAAATAAAACACATCAATGAAACCAGGAGCTGGTTCTTGAAAAGATCAACAAAATTGATAAACCTCTGGCCAGACTTGTCAGGAAGAAAGAGAAAGAACTCAAACAAATAAAATCATAAATGAGAAAGGAGAAAAAACAACCAACATAACAGAAATACAAACAATCATAAAAGACTATTATGAAAACTATATGACAACAAATTGGTCAACATGCAAGAAATGGATAAATTCCTAGAAACATATAAACTACCAAAGCTGAAATAGGAAGAAATAGAAAATTTGAGCAGACAGATAACCAAAAAAGAAATTGAATCAGTAATCAAAACACTTCCAACACACAAAAGTTCTGGATCAGACACCTTAACAAGTGATTTCCACCAAGCATTTAAAGAGTTAATAGCTATTCTTAAACTATTCCAAAAACATAGAAGAAGGAAAACTTCCAAATTCATTCTATGAGGTCAGCATTATACAGATACCAAAAAATAGATAAAAACACCATTAAAAAATAAAACTACAGGCTAATATCCCTGATGAACATTGGTGCAAAAATCCCCAGCAAAATACTAGCAAACCAAATCTAATAATGCATTAGAAAAATCTTTCACCACAATCAAATGGGATTTATTCCTGGCTTGCAAGTGTGGTTCAATATTAACAAAACAATCAATGGACATAGCACATCAGTAAGATAAAGGATAAAAAACCTATAATCATTTTAATAGATACAGAAAAAATCATTTGACAAAGTATAACACTGATTCATACTAAGAACCCTCAACAAAGTAGGTTTAGAAGGAACATACTTCAACATAATAAAGGCTATATATATATATATATATATATATATATATATATATAACCCCACAACTAACATCATCCTTAATGGGGAAAAAAACAGGTTTTTTTTTTCTCCCCAAATATGCACAAGGTAAGGATGTTCACTCTCACCACTTTTATTCAACATAGTATTAGAAGTCCTAGCTACATGATCAGACAATAAAGGGAAATAAAAGACATTCAAACTGTTGAAGAGTGAAATGTTCACTATTTGCAGATAACATGATACTCTATATAGAAAACTTGAAAGACATCACCAAAAAAAAAAAAAAAAAAAAAAAACCACAAGCCACAAACCAATTGCTAGAACTGATAAATGAATTCAGTAAAGTTGTGTGATACAAAATCAACATGCAGAAATCTGTTGCATTTCTATATACCAATATTGAATGAGCAGAAAGAAAACAATTTAGAAATTAAGAACAATTAAGAAAGCAATCCCATGTTCAACTGCACCAAACATAACAAGATGCCTAAGAATAAACTTAACCAAGAGGTTAAAGACATATACTCTGAAAACTATAAAACACTGATGAAAGAAATTAAAGACAACACAAAGAAATGGAAAGACATTCCAAGATCATAAATTGAAAGAACAAATATTGTTAAAATGTCTACACTACCCAAAGCAACCTACACATTTAATGCAATCCCTATAAAAATACCAACAGAATTTTTCATAGAACTAGGGCAAGCAATCCTAAAATTTGTATAGAATCACAAAAGACCCAGAATAACCAAAACAAACTTGAAAAAGAAAAGCAAAGCTGGAGGCATCACAACAGATTTCAAGTTATATTAAAAGATGTAGTAATCAAAACAATATAGTACGGGCACAAAAATAGACACATCAATCAATGGATCAGAATAGAAAAACTCCGAAATAAGCCCACAACTGTATGGCCAATTAATCTTTGACAAAGCAGGAAAGAATATCCAATGAGAAAAAGACAGTCTCTTCAACAAATTGGGTTGGGAAAACTGGACAGTGTAACGCAAAAGAATAAACTGGGCCATTTTTTTTTACACGATACACAAAGACAAACTCAAAGTGGATTAAAGACCTAGGGGGAGGAGTTAAGATGGTGGGGCAGTAGGGGGACGCTAAGCTAGCATTGTCCCTTGAACACAACTAGATAAATATCAAATCATTCTGAACACCCAAGAAATCAATCTGAGGACTGAGAGAACAAAACTGCAACTCTACAAGTAGAATCATGGAAGCTTCTTTTAAGAAGCAGACCATAACACACCTAAGCTCTAGACTTTTTTTTTTCTAAACAGAATGACAAGAGAGAGGAATTCACCCCAAAAGAAATAACAGGAAGTAGAAGTAATGGCCAGGGACTTAACCATACATATGTAAGTAATGTGTAGGAACTAGAATTTAAAACAAAAATTATAAGGATACTAGCTGGGATTGAAAAAAAGCATAGAAGACACTAGAGACTCCCTTACCACAGAGACATAGAACTAAAATCTAATTAAGCTGAAATAATAAATGCTATAATTGAGATGCAAACCTGAATGGACGCCATAACAAAGAGAATGGTGGGCACCTGAGTGGCTCAATTGGCTAAATGGCCTACTCTTGATTTCAGGTCAAATTATGATCTTGGGGTCCTAGGATTGAACTTCACAAGGGGGTCCCTGCTCACTGGGGAGTCTGCTTGATGATTCTCTCTCTTCCACTCTCTCTGTGCCCCTCCAACTTCTTTCACTCTCTCTCTGAAAAATAAATAATAAATATAAAAAAAAAGAGAGAGAATGGATGAAGCAGAGGAATAAATCAGTGATAAAGAAGCTAAAATTATGGAAAATAATGAAGCTGAAAACAAGAGGGAAAGAAAGGTATTGAATCACAAAGGTAGACTTAGGGAACTCAGTGACTTCTTAAAACATGATAGCATTCAAATCATAGGATTCCCAGGAGATGAAAAGAGAGAAAAAAAAGGGCGGGAGGTTTATCTGAGCAAATTATAGCTGAAAATTTCTTGTATCTGGGCAAGGACACGGACACCAAAATCCAAGAAGCACAGAGAACTCACATTAAATTCAACAAAAGCCAGCCATCGTCTAGACATACAGTCAAATTCACAAAATACACAGACAAAGAAAAAAATCCTGAAAGCAGCAAGGGGTGGTGAAAAAAAGAAAAAAGCCCTTAACTTACAAGGGAAGACAGATCAGATTCACAGCAGATCTGTCCACAGAAACCTGGCAGGCCAGAAGAACGCAGCAGGGTATATTCAATGTACTAAACAGGAAAAATATGCAACCAAGAATACTTTATCCAGCAAGGTTCTCATTCAAAATGGAAAGAGAGATAAAGAGTTTTCCAGACAAACAAAAACTGAAAGTGTTCGTGACGACCACAGCAGCCGTGCAAGGAATATTAAAGGGGACCCTTTGAATGAGGGAGGGGACGAAAAAAGCAACAAAGCCTAGAAAGGAACAGAGAACATCACCAGAAACACTGCATCATAGGTGACATAATGGAAGTAAATTCATATCTTTCAATAGTCATTCTGAATGTAAATGGGCTAAATGCTCCAATCAAAAGACATAGGGTATCAGAATGGATAAAAAAACAAGACCATCAGAATGGATTAAAAAAAAAAGATGTTCATTTTACTTTTAATTGTTTTATAATAATTTTTTATTATGTTGTGTTAGTCACCATACAGTACATCCCTAATTTTTTGATGTAAACTTCCATGATTCATTGTTAACCCAGTGCACCATGCAATACATGCCCTCCTTAATACCCATCACCGGCCTATCCCAATCCCCCACCCCCCTCCATTCATTTTAGACATAAAGACACCGGTAGATTGAAAGTGAGGGGATGAAGACCCATCTATTATGCTAATGGACATCAAAAGAAAGCTGGAGTACCCATACCTATATCAGACAAACTATATTTTAAACCAAAGACAAATATACTCAGAATTTTTCATCCTAAAGCAACAGAAGACACTTTCTTTTCGAGTTCCCATGGAACATTTTTTAGAATAGATCACATACTGGGTCATGGATCAGCCTTCAACAAGTACAAAAAGATCGAGATAATACCATACATATTTTCAGACCACAATGCTATGAAACTTGAAGTCAATCACAAGAAATAAAATTGGAAAGGCAACAAATACATGGAGGTTAAAGAACATCCTACTAAAGAATGAATTGGTTAACCAAGAAATTAAAGAAAAAATTTAAAACTGAAGCAATTTACACAGAAGCAAATGAAAATGAAAAATGACAATCCAAAACCTTTGGGATGCAGCAAAGGCAGTCCTAAAGAGGGAAATATATTGCAATACAGGCCCACCTCAAGAAGCAAAATAAGTCTTACATACACAACCTGACCTTACACCTAAAGGAACAAGGAAAGGAATAACAAATAAAACATAAAGCCAACAGAAAAAGGGAAATAATAAAGATTAGAGGATAAATCAATGATATAGAAAAAAAAAGTACGACAGATCAAGGAAACTAAAAGGTGGTTCTTTAAAAGACTTGATAAAATTGATAAACACCTGGCCAGACTTAATCAAAAAGAAAAGAGAAAAGGACTCAAATAAAATCAGAAATGAAAGAGGAGAGATCACAACCAACACCACAATACAAACAATTTGAGAGTATTATGAAAAATTATATGCCAACACACTGGGAAATTGAAAGAAATGGACAAATTCCTAGAAACACACAAACTACAAAATGGAAACATAAAGAAATAGAAAATTTGGACAGGCACATAAGCAGCAAATAGATTGAATCAGTAATCAAAATTCTACCAACAAACAAAAGTCCAGAGCCAGATGGCTCCCAGGGTAATTCTACCAGACATTTAAAGAAGAGTTAATACTTATCTTCCCAAATAATTCCAAAAAATAGAAATGGAAGGAAAACTTCCAAACTCCTTCTAAAGGCCATCATTACCTTGATTCTAAAACCAGACAAAGACTCCACTAAAAAGGATAATTACCGGCTAATGAATATGGATATAAACATTTGCAACAAGAAAAGAGCAAATTGAGTCCAATAGTACATTAAAAGAATTATTACCATGATGAACTGGGATTTATTCCTGGGCTGTAGGGGTAGTTCAATATTCACAAATTATTGTGATATACCACATTAATAAAAGAAAAGATAAAACAGAGGGGGAATGAACCATGAGAGACTATGGACTCTGGGAAACAAACTGAGGGCTTCAGAGGGGAGGGCAGTGGGGGAATGGGATAGGCTGGTGATGGGTATTAAGGAGGGCACGTATTCCATGGTGCACTGGGTGTTATATGCAAGTAATGAATCATGGAACTTTACATCAAAAACTAGGGTTGTACTGTATGGTGACTAACATAACATAATAAAAAATATTATTAAAAGAAAGAACCATATGATCTTGTCAATAGATGCAGAAAAAGCGCTTGACAAAATATAGCATCCATTCTTGATAAAAACCCTCAAAAAGGTAGGGATTACATGAAATTTACCTCAACATTATAAGGCCATATATGAAAGACCCACAGCTGATATCATGTTCAATGGGGAAAAGCTGAGAATTTTTCCTCTACAGTCAAGAACAAGACAGGATGTCTACTCTCACCATGACTATTTAACATAGTACTGGAAGTCTTAGCCTTGGCAATCAGACAACAAAAAGAAATATAAGGCAACCTAATTGGCAAGGAAGAAGTCAAAATTTTAGTACTTGCAGATGACATAATACTCTACGTAGAAAACTCAAAACACTCCACCAAAATATTGCTAGAACTAATACAGAATTCAACAAAGTCACAGGATATAAAATCAATGTACAGAAATCTCCTGCATTTCTAGACAGCAATAACGAGGCAGCAGAAAAAGAAATCAAGGAATCAATCCCATTTACAATTGCACCAAAGACCATAAGATACCTAGGAATAAACCTAACCAAAGAAGTAAAAATTCTGTACCCTGAAAACTATAGAAAACTTATGAAGGAAATTGAAGAGGACACAAAGAAATGGAAGAACATTCCATGCTCATGGGTTTGAAGACCAAACATTGCTAAAATATCTATACTGCCCAAAGCAATCTACGTATTTAATATAAAAACCTTATCAAAATACCACCAGCATTTTCTGCCAAGTTAGAAAAAACAATCCTAAAATTTGTGTGGAACCAAAAAGAACCTGAATAGCCAAAGTAATCCTGAAAAAAAAAGCAAAGCTGGAGGTATCACAATTCCAGACTTCAAGCTATATTACAAAGCTGTAGTCATCAAGACAGTATGGTACTGGCCCAAAAAGACACATAGATCAATGGAACAGAATAGAAAACCCAGAAATGGACCCTTTACTCTATGGTCAACAAATCTTCAACAAAACAGGAAAGAATATCCAAGGGAAAAAGGACAGCCTCTTCAACAAATGGTGTTCAGAAAACTGGAGAGCAATATGCTAGACTACTTTCTTACCCTATACAAAAAAAATAAATTCAAAATAGATGAAAGACCTAAATACGAGGCAGGAAATCATCAAAATCCTAGAGAAGAACACAGGCAGCAACCTCTTTGACAACAGCCACAGCAATTTCTTACTAGACACATCAACACAAAGGGAAACAAAAACAAAAATGAACTACTGGGACTTCATCAGGATAAAAAGCTTCTTTTTTTTTTTTTTGAAGGTTGCTTTTTTTTTTTTAATTTATTTATTCAACAGAGATAGAGACAGCCAGCGAGAGAGGGAACACAAGCAGGGGGAGTGGGAGAGGAAGAAGCAGGCTCATAGCGGAGGAGCCTGATGTGGGGCTCGATCCCACAACGCCGGGATCACGCCCTGAGCCGAAGGCAGACGCTTAACCGCTGTGCCACCCAGGTGCCCCAGGATAAAAAGCTTCTGCACAGCAAAGGAAACAATCAACAAAACTAAAAGGCAACCCATGGAATGGGAGAAGATATTTGCAAAGGACATGTCTGATAAGGGTTAGTATTTAAAATCTATAAATAACTTACCAAACTCAACACCCAGAAAACAAATAATCCAGCTAAGAAATGAGCAGAAGACTCAAATAGACATTTTTTCAAAGGAGACCTCCAGATGGCTAATAGACACATGAAAAAATGTTCAACATCACTCATCATTGGAGAAATATAAATAGATTTCATGATGAGATATTATCTCACAACTGTTAGAATGGCTGAAATTAGCAACACAAGAAAGAACAGGTGTTGGTGAGGGTGCACAGAAAGGGAACCCTCTTGCACTGCTGGTAGGAATGGAAACTGGTGCAGCCACTCTGGAAAACAATATGGAGGTTCCTCAAGAAGTTAAAAATAGAACTACCCTATGATACAGCAATTGCACTACTAAGTACTTACCAAAAGGATACAAAACTTTGAAGGTGTATCTGCACCCCAATGTTTATAGCGGCATTATCAACAATAGCCAAAACTATGGAAAGAGCCCAATGTCCATCGACTGATGAATGGATAAAGAAGTTATGGCATATATATATATATATATATATATATATATAATGTAATATTACTCAACTATCAGAAAGAATGAAATCTTGACATTTACAATGACATGGATGGAGCTAGAGTATATTATGTTAAGTGAAATAAGTTAGTCAGAAAAAAACAAATACCATATGATTTCACTCATGTGTGGAATTTAAGAAACAAAACAGGAAAACATATGCGGGGGTGGGGGAGAAAAAAGAGATTGGGAAACTAACCGTGAGAGACTCTTAATGATAGAGACTAAACTGAGGGTTGATAAAGGGATGTGATGCTGGATGGGCTAAATGGTTGATGTGTATTAGAGGGCATTGTTTTGATGAGCAACATACAACACTGGGTGAATCACTTAATTCTACTTCTGAAACCAATAGCACACTAACCAGAATTAAAATAATTATTTGAAAAAATAACTCTTGTTTGAAGGTGAAAAAAAATAAATACAATTTTAAAAAAGGGGGTTAAATACATAATTGTGAGACCTGAAACCATAAAAAATGCTAGAAGAGATCATAGGCAGTAACTATTGTGACATTGGCCATAGCAACTTTTTTCTAGAAAGTTCTCCTGAGGCAAGGGAAACTAAATTAAAAATAAACTATTGAGACTACATCAAAATAAAAATTCCTGCAAAGTGAAGGAAATAATCAATAAAACTTAAAGTCAACCTACAGAATGGGAGTATATATTTGCAAATGACACATCTGATAAAGGGTTGTCATCCAAAATCTATAAAGAACTTATCAAACTCAATACCCCACAACCAAATAATCCAGTTTAAAATGGGCAGAAGACATGAACAGCCATTTTTCCAAAGTAGACATCCAGATTGCCAACAGACACATGAAAAGATGCTCAACATCACTCATCATCAGGGAAATGCAATTAAAAACTAAAATGAGATATCACTTAACACCTGACAGAATGGCTAAAATCAGCAATACAATAAACAACAGGTATTGGTGAGGATGTGGAGAATGGTGAATCTTCTTGCACTGTTGGTGGGAATACAAATGATGCAGCCGCTGTGGAAAACAGTAGGGAATTTCCTCAAAAATTTTATTTTTATTTTTATTTTTTTGAATAATATTTCTTTAATATTATCAAATATCTATAGAGCGTTCAAATTTCTCTGATTGTCTCATAATTTTTTTATATGTGTGTATTTTATTTTATTTATTTTATTTTATTTTATTTTATTTTATTTTATTATTTTTTTTAATGATTTTTTATTATATTATGTTAGTCACCATACAGTACATCACAGGTTTCCGATGTAAGGCTCAATGATTCATTAGTTGTGTATAACACCCAGTGCACCATGCAATACGTGCCCTCCTTACTACCCATCACCGGTCTATCCCATTCCCCCACCCCCTCCCCTCTGAGGTCCTCAGTTTGTTTCTCATAGTCCATAGTCTCTCATTAAACCACCAAATTTTCTGCCCAAAGAATAAGTTCTAAAGCATTGAGAAAATTTAAAATGTGTCAAGATTAAAATTTACAGATCTCTCCTCTCACAGTCCGACTGTAATCACATATATATGTGGGAGGCTTTAAGTAGCCTTATGAAGGAGGGTCAGCAAGGCAGTCTGCCAAAGCAGACAGCCCAGCACACATTTATCGACACAGTTCTGCTCAAGGACATCTATTGTTACAACCACCATTTGCTTATACAGGTAAGTATACATACATATGTATTACATATAAATACATACCTATACATTTATGTACATATATATATTTTAAAATCTTTCGTAAATGGTGAAAAAAATGCCACAAATGCAGAAAAGTGCATAATATACGTATTAGCTTAATCAATTACTATGAAGCAAATAACCATGTAACTTCCACCTAGATCAAGAAATTCATTGCCAGCATCCCAGGGAGCCCTCTGTGCATTCCCTTTTCCTATCACATATTCCTCCCTCCATTCCTCTCAAATCACTACCCTGATTTTTATGGTACTCACGTTCATACTTTTCCTTATGATTTTACCAAATAAATAAGCATTCCTGAAAACTACAGTTTAATTTTACCTTTTTTGGAATTTTTAAATAAATGGAATCTTACAATACATATTTTTACTGTTGGCCTTTTTTCTATCAATATTTGTAAGATTTATCTACGCTGTTAGAGTTGTCTTCATTCCTTTTCACAAGTATAATTTTTTCCATTTTAAGAGTATATACCATTTATTCTGTTAATGGATAGGAGTTGTTTCTAATTTTTCATTTATTATAGATAAAGCTAAGAACATTTCTGTAATTGCTCCTGGTGCACATGTACATGCTTCTGGGTGTATTCTAAGAGGAAAATTGGTGGATCATACAGAATACAATCTTGAACCTATTTTCCAAATTGCACCAATCTACACACCCGCCAGCAACTTAATGAGTTTCCACTGCTCCACACCCTCATCAACATTTGGTATTATTAGACTTTCCGGTGGGTATATAGTGTTTTATTTTGCATCTTAATTATTAATGAATTAAGCGTATTTTCACGTGTTTATTAGCCATTTGGATTTTTTTTTTTTTTGTCAAGTGCCTATTTAAATCTTTTATGCATTTTCCCACTGGGCTTTCTACATTTTTCTTAATGATTTGTGGGAGTTTTTATAAATTGTACACATTCTGTTGATTGTAAGTATCTTCTCTCACACACTGTCTTGCTTTTCACTCTCAATGGTGTTTTTTAGTGTCTTTCTTTCATTTTCATAGGAAGTTTTAGCCAAATTTATCAATCTTTTCCTTTATGGTCAGAGATTTTTGTGACCTAAGAAAACTCTCTATAACTCCAAGGCCCCGACGATATTCTCCTATCTTATATTTTTAAGGTATGCTTTCTGGTTTTTACTTTCCCATTTAGGTTATCTATCTAAACTTCTTTTATACAGTACGAAGCAGAGGCGTATATATGTCTTCACTTGTATTTTTTCCCATATTCCCAGCACTGTTTATTGAAAAGACTGTTCTTTCCACGCTGTTTTGCAGTAACAACTTGTTTTTTTCTCCTAATAAAGTAAACACCTATTAATGCATCCATTGGTTTGCAGGTATCCTGTTCTACTGGTCTTCTCATCCATCCTTGTACCAATACCACACTGTTTTTAATTATAGTTTTATCAGAATAAAGGTTTTTTTCTTGATTAATCTTATTAGTGATTTACCAGTTTTATTTAGTCTTTTGGACTTTGGTGATTATATGCTTACATTGCATTATGTATTTTCTATTTTATTAATCTCAGCTCTTTAGATTTCCTTGCCTTTAAGTATGGCTTTACCTATATCATGTAAGATTTATGATACAGTATTGTTTTCATTATTAGAAAATTTTCTAATTTCCAGGGCACCTTGGTGGCTTAGTTGGTTGAGCACCAGACTCTTGGTTTCAGCGCAGGTCATGATCTTTGGGTTGTGAGATCAAGCCCCGAGAAGGCTCTGTGCTCACCGCAGAGCCTGTTTGAGATTCTCTCCCTCTCCCTCCCTCCACTTTTGCATGTGCTCTCTCAAATAAATAAAATCTTAAAAGAAGAAAATTTTCTAATTTCCATCATGATTCTTCTTTGACCTCTGAGGTACTGGAAGTGTATTTTTTACTGTCTAAAGTTATATTTAGATATTAAGTATTTAGATATTTAACATTTCTAAATACTAAATATTTATAAACATTTAGATATTAAATATTAGATATTAAAACTAGGGATTTCTTAGTTATCTTTTTTTTAATTAGACAATTCACTTAAGTCAGAGCACATACTCCATAAGGTTACAATCCTTTGAAATTTGTTAAAACTTTTTCTTTTTTTGTTAACTTTTTAAAATTCAATTAGTTAACATATAGAGTATCATTAGTTTCAGAGGTAGAGTTCAATAATTCATCAGTTGCATATAACACCCAGTGCTCATCACATCACGTGCCCTCCTTAATGCCCATCACCCAGTTACCCCATCCCCTCACCCTCCTCTCCTCCTGCAACCCTCCGTTTCCTATGTTAAGAGTCTCATATGCTTTGTCTCCATCTCTGATTTTGTCTTATTTTATTTCTCCTTCCCTTCTCCTATGTTTGGTTTCTTAAATTCCACATATGAGTGAAACCATATGATAATTATCTTTCTCTGACTTATTTTGTTCAGCATAATACCCTCTAGTTCCACCCATGTCGATGTAAAACTTTTCCATGACTATACATGTTTTATATATTTCATGTGTACTTGAAAAGAAAGGGCCCCGCAGCTGGGTGCAGTATTCTAAAATATGTCCATTAAATCAATTTTCTTAATCATGTTAATCTTTTCTATAACCTTGGTTTTTTTTTTTATCTCCTTGTATCAACTACTGAAAGAGGTATTAAAAGCTCCCATGATATTTATGGATTTGCCTATTTCTCTCCATAATTCTGAGTATTTCTGCTTCATGTGTTTTGGGGTAATGTATACTTATAGCTCCCAGATGAATCAGACCTTTCATCACCTTATCTGTATTGAGTCTTTTAATCTTAAATTCTATTTGATCTGATATTAAATATAACTATCTCAGCCTTTTTTAAGTTTGAATGAATATAAAAACTGCATTTTAGATTTTTCTATTCTTTTGAGTGAGTCTTGGATGGCTATGTATTTCCCCGTTAGGT
>NW_024425675.1:494993-508697 GCF_017311325.1 Ursus maritimus
TCCAGGGCCGGCACATCTCTGTCCTTTGTGTTTCTAATGCCGCCAGCCACCCTGCCCGCGCTCCTCCGGAAGCTCCCGGTCTCAGTCTGGATCCAGTGAGCGCACTGGGATTCCGTGTTCTGCGAGATGCCTGGTGGCGCGTCTCAGTCTGCTGTTTTGCGGGTGCTGACCGCGAGCCCGCCCGCTCCCCCGTGCAAGTGGCTACTGCTTCCCGGTGCCCGAACGCGGTGGCTCCCTCCCCCTTCCGTTTATCTTCCGATATCTGTGCACGGTTTCATGGCTCCCCGCTTCATACCTCAATTCTCAGCGCTGGAGATGTTCATTTGTAGAGATCCAGATGCATCTTCCTGTGTCTCAGACTGGTTCCATGGTTGTTTAGGCTGGTCTGGTACCTATCCAGCTCGACTCGGGGGACCGGCTGAAAAAGGTGTCTCCTACTCCTCCACCATCTTAACTCCTCCTACCCAAAGCCTCCTCAAAAATTTTAAAATAGAACTTCTCCCTGATCTAGGAATCACACTATTTCAAAGCAATATATGCACCCTTGTTTACTGCAGCATCTCTTACAATAGCCAAATTAGAGAAGCAGTCCAAGGGTCCACTAATAAATAAATAGATTTAAAAAATTGGTATGTACACATATTATCCATGGATGGAGTATTTTTATTCCATTATAAATATATATGTATATTTATCTATAATTATGGAATTATGTATATATTCTTGTATAAATTATGTATAATCATGGAATTATGTATATATGTATATATTATATTATATATACATGTATATATTACATGTTCTGTATACATAATATATACACAATTCCATGATTATACATAATTATACATAATTACTCATCCATAAATATACATGTATAGATATAATTCCATAATTAAACATATATGGAATATTATTCAGCCATAAGAAAGCATGAAATCTTGCCATTTCCAAAGACATGGATGGTGCTAGAGAGTATAATGCTAACTGAAATAAGTCAGTCAATGACAAATACCATATGATATTACTCATATGTGGAATTTAAGAAACAAAACAAATGAGCAAAGGGGAAAAGAGAGAGAGAGAGATAAATCAAGAAACAGACTCTTAATTATAGAGAATAAATGATGTTTGCCAGAGGGGAGATGGGTAGGGGAATAGGTTAATTAGATGATGGGAATTAAGGAGTGCATTTATGATGAACAGCTGGTGTTGTATGAAAGTGTTGAATAACTATGTTGTACATATGAAATTAATATAACACTCTATGTTAACTAGATAGAATTAAAATAAAAACTTTACTTTTTTTTTTATTTCTGTATCAGTGATTTCTGCTCTGATCTTTATTATTTCCCTTCTCCTGCTAGATTTCAGCTTTATTGGCTGCTCTTTTTCCAACTCCTTTAGGTGTAAGGTTAGGTTGTGTATTTGAGATTTTTCTTTGAAGAAGGCCTGTATTGCTATAGACTTTCCTTAGGACAGCCTTTACTGCATCCCAAAGGTTTTGAACTGGCATGTTTTCATTTTCATTTGCTTCCATGTATTATTTTAATTCTTCTTTAACTTCCTGGTTGACTCATTCATTCTCTAGTAGGATGCTCTTTAACCTTTATGTATTCGTGGTCTTTCCAAAAATTTTCTTGTAGTTGACTTCAAGTTTCATAGCATTGTGGTCTGAAAATATGCATGGTATGATCTCAATCTTTTTGTACTTGTTGAGGCCTGATTTGTGACCCTGTATGTGATCTATTCTGGAGAATGTTCCATGGGCACTTGAAAAGAATGTGTATTCTTCTGAGTTAGGATAAAATGGTCTGAATATATCTGTTAAGCCCATCTGGTCCAGTGTGTCATTTGGAGGGCACTTGATATGATGAGCACTGGGTGTTAATGCAACTGATGAATCACTAAACTCTACCCTGAACCTAAGTAATACATTGTATGTTAACTGACTTGAATTGAAATTTTAAAAGTATATAAAATAAAATAAAAATAAAAACTGAAGAAATAAAGGAAATTTGTAAATATTATTTTCTTGAATGTAAAGTTCAGTGTAGATTTCAGAGGTAGTTTTATAACACTCATGCAGCTTTAAGTTAGCAATCGCTACCTCCACCACTAGGGCATGTAAATAAATGTAAGCTAATCTTTCAAGTAATGTGCTGAGTTAGTTTCAAATGTATGGACTACTTAGCTATTCAGTCTAATTGTACAACTACTTTAAAGCAACTCCCTTCAGAATACTTTTGTCCACTTATGAACATTTGTGTAAGTAATTTTACCTACAAATGTCTCTAAGAAGCACAAGGGCAGAAATTAATCATTGGGGTCAACCTTAAGTGGCATTTTGGCCAAATAAATATCTCATTATATTTGAATAGGAATATAGGACCAAATGCATATTCATAATCATGCTGTAATCTTTGTTTTTTTCTATCTCTGAGGATAAGCCTAGAAGACCCAAACAATCTCTCTTCATGGCAACTCAAAACTTGGGTGTATACATCCACTTTGTGCAATTCAACATCCTTGGTAGACACTGTGCCATTTTAAGTAGGAAAAAAAAGTAGGTATTTTCACAGATAATCCATAAGATTTTCCAACTGTAGTGTACTTTAATGCTTTTTCAGTAACTGTGTTTTTAATTACTGCATTGTATAAACAGAACACCTGGGAAAATCCTTTAGGTGCTCTTATCTGACAAACTACTTTAAGGAAAATGAAAATTATTTTAAGTATTCCAACTAAGGTAATTTAATTTAAGAAGCTGCTTACACATGGGGGGGGTTAAGATGGTGGAGGAGTAGGGGACCCCTTTTTCAGCCGGTCCCCTGAGTCGAGTTGGATAGGTACCAGACCATCCTGAACATCCATAGAATCAGCCTGAGACGCAGGAAGATACATCTGGATCTCTACAAAAGAACATCTCCAGCACTGAGTATTGAGGTACAAAACGGGGAGCTGTGAAACCGTGCACAGATATCAGAAGATAAACGGAAGGGGGAGGGAGCTGCCGCATTTGGCCGCCGGGCACCAGTAGCCACCTGCATGGGGGAGCAGGCAGACTCACAGACCGGCACCTGCAAGGGAGCAGACTGAGACCGTGAGCCAGGGAATGCGTGCAACCAGACGGAAGCGGAGCTCTGGTGTGCTCACTGGAACCAGACTAAGACTGGAAGCCCTGGAGCACGTGGGGGCGGCTGGTGCCTGGCGGCTGGGGGCGCTAGAAACACAAAGAACAGAGACATGCTGGCCCTGGAAGTGAGGGCTGGAAAGCCGGCTGTGGGGCACACATCCTAGGATGCTGCAGGGTTAAGTAGCACCAACAGAAACAGAGTCAAAGTGGCCAGAACATCAGTGGAGAACGGTCTGTGATCCCTCTGTTCTGAGACAGAGCCTGAGATTTGGCCACTGCTGCTCTGACTCTCAGAAGAGGCACAACCAAATTGCCAGGGATAGCCGCCAGAGAACAAAAGCCTGGAAATACCGGTTCACAGTGTGCCCAGCCCCATCCCCCCTCACAGGGGAGATGGAGACTCTACCCAAACAGGGTTGCCTGAGTATCAGTGTGGTAGGTCCCTCCACCAGAAGGCAGGTTGAAAAATCAAGAGGCCACATCCTTAAGGTCCCTAAAAATGAAGTGCACACTGCCTGGGCCCAGGCAATAATTTGGGTTCTGGATAACCCCGCTACCTCTCCTCATCAGAATGATGAGAAGGAGAAATCCCCCCAAGCCAAGAAAAGACAATGAATCTGTGGCCTCTGCCACAGACTTAATGGATATGGATATAACCAAATTATCAAAAATGGAATTCAGAGTAACAATGGTCAAGATGATGTGTAGACTTGAAAAAAGTATTAACGAACATGTTAATGAGAATATAGAATCTCTAAGGGCAGAAATGAGAGCGAATGGCAATTAAGAATTCTAGGATCCAAATGCAGTCAAAACTAGAGGTGATGGCCAGGGTGAATGAGGCAGAAGAATGTATCAGCAAATTGGAGGATGGGTTAGTAGAAGAGAAAACTAAAATAGAATCTAGACTCAAAAAAATCCATTCTCAAGAATGTAGGTTCCGGGAGATTACTGACTCAATGAAACGTTCCAATGTCAGAATCATCAGCATCCCCGAGGGGGTGGAGAAAAACAGAGGTCTAGAAGAGATATTTGAACAAAGTGGAGCTTAAAACTTCCCTAATCTAGCAAAGGAAACAAACATTCATGTCCAAGAGGCAGAGAGGAACCCTCCCAAGCTCAACCATGAAAAACCTATGCCATGTCACATCATAGTGCAATTCGCAAATACTAGATCCAAGGATACAGTATTGAAAGCGGACAAGGCAAAGAAATTTCTCACGTACCAAGGAAAAGGTATCAGAATTACGTCAGACCTGTCTACAAAGACCTGGAATGAGAGAAAGGGTTAGGGGGCATTTTTAAAGCCCTTTCAGAGAAAAACATGCAGCCAAGGATCCTTTATCCAGCAAGGCTGTCATTCAGAATTGATGGAGAAATAAAGACCTTCCAGAATCGCCAGTCATTGACCAATTTCATAACCATGAAACCAGCCTTACAGGAGATATTAAGGGGGGTTCTACAAAAGTAAAAAGGCCCCAAGAGTGATACAGAACAGAAAGTCACAATCTATAGAATCAAAGACATTACTGGCAACATGGCATCATTAAAATCATATCTCTCAATAATCAGTCTCAATGTAAATGGCCTAAATGCTCCCATAAAACACCACAGGGTTGCAGATTGGATAAAAAGAAATGGCTCATCCATTTGCTGTCTACAAGAGACTCATTTTAAACCTAAAGATACATTCAGACTGAAAATAAAGGGATGGAATACCATCTTTCATGCCAATATACCTCAAAAGAAAGCTGGGGTAGCAATTCTCATATCAGACAGATTGGATTTTAAACTGAAGATTATAGTTAGAGACACAGAAGGGCACTATATTATTCTTAAAGGATGTATCCAACAAGTGGATATGAGAATTATAAACATATATTCATCCCAACAGGGGAGCAGCAAGGTACACAAGCCAACTCTTAACCACAATAAACAGACATATAGATAAAAATACGTTAATAGTAGGGGACCTCAACACTCCACTATCAGCAATAGACAGATCACCTAAGCAACAAATCAGCAAAGAAACAAGAGCTTTGAATGCCATACTCAATGAGTTGGACCTCATAGATATATATAGAACACTACACACCAGAACCAAAGAATACTCATTCTATTCTAATGCCCATGGAACATTCTCAAGAATAGACCATGTTCTGGGTCACAAAACAGGTCTCAACCGATACCAAAAGACTGAAATTATTGCCTGCATATTCTCAAACCGCAGTGCTTTGAAATTGGAACTCATCCCCAAGGAAAACTTTGGAAGACTGAAACACTTGGAGACTAAGAAGCATCCTGCACAGGAATGATTCGCTAAACCAGGAAATCAAAAATCAATTTAAACAATTTATGGAGACCAACGAGAATGAAAATACAATGGTCCAAAACCTATGGGATACCGCAAAGGCAGTCCTAAGGGGAAAATACATAGCCATCCAAGACTCACTCAAAAGAATAGAAAAATCTAAAATGCAGTTTTTATATTCTTACCTCAAGAAGCTGGAACAGCAACAGAGGGACAGGTCTAATCCATGCATGAAGAAGCAGTTGACCATGATTAGAGCAGAAATCAATGAATTAGAAACCAAGATTACAGTAGAGCAGATCAACAGAAGTAGAAGCTAGTTCTCTGAGAGAATCAATAAAATTGACAGACCACTGGCAAGACTTATCCAAAAGAAGAGAGAAAGAACCCAAATTAATAAAATTATGAATAAAAAAGGGTAGGTCACAACCAACACCAATGAAATTAGAAGGATTATTAGAAACTTTTATCAACAGCTTTATGCCAATAAATTAAGCAATCTGAAAGAGGTGGAGGCCTTCCTGGAAACCTATAAACTACCAAGACTGAAACAGGAAGAAATTTATTTTTTAAACAGGCCAATTAATTATGAAGAGACTGAGTCAGTGATAAACTGCTTTCCAAATAACAAAACTCCAGGCCCGGAACGTTTTCCTGGGGAATTCCACCAAACATTCATAGAAGAAATAATACCTATTCTCCTAAAGCTATTTCAAAAAATAGAAACAGAAGGAAAGCTACCAAACTCATTTATGAGGCCAATATTACCTTGATCCCCAAACCAGGCAAAGACCCCATCAAAAAGGAGAATTACAGACCAATTTCCCTAATGAATATGGATGCCAAAATTCTCAACAAGATCCTGGCTAATAGAATCCAACAGTACATTAAAAGGATTATCCATCATGACCAAGTGGGATTCATCCCTGTGATGCAAGGGTGGTTCAACATTCGCAAATCAATCAGTGTCTTAGATTTTATTCAGAAGGAAAAAGCCAAAAATCATATGATTCTCTCGATAGATGCAGAAAAAGCATTTGACAAAATATAGCATTCCTTCCTGATTAACACCCTTCAGAGTGTAGGGATAGAGAGTACATTTCTCAATCTCATAAAAACCATCTATGAAAAACCTACAGCAAATATCATTCTCAATGGGGAAAAGCTGGAAGCCTTTCCCTTAAGATCAGGAACACGACATGTATGCCCACTCTCGCCACTATTACTCAACATAGTAGTAAAAGTCCTTGCAACAGCAATCAGACAACAAAAAGGGATAAAAGTTATCCAAATCATTGAAGAAGAAGTCAAAATGTCTCTCTTCGCAGATGACATGATACTCTATATGGAAAACCCAAAAGAATCCACTCCCAAACTATTAGAAGTTATAGAGCAATTCAGTAATGTGGTGGGATACAATATCAATGCTCATAAATCAGTTTCATTTCTATACACGAATAATGTGACTGAAGAAAGAGAAATTAGGGAATGCATCCCATTTACAATAGCACCAAAAACCATACGTTACCTTGGAATTAACTTAACCAGAGACGTAAAGGTTCTATATTCTAGAAACTATAAATCACTCTTGAAAGACATTGAAGAAGACACAAAAAGATGAAAAAATATTCCATGCTCATGGATTGGAAGAATTAACATAGTTAAAATGTCTGTGCTACCCAGAGCAATCTACACTTTCAATGCCATCCCGATCAAAATACCAATGACATTTTTCAAAGAACAGGAACAAATAGTCCTTAATTTTCTATGGAACCAGAATTGGTCCTGAATCACCAAGGAACTGTTGAAAAGGAAAAACAAACTGGGGGCATCACAATGCCGATTTTCGAGCTGTACTACAAATGTGATCACAAAGACAGCATGGTACTGGCACAAAAACAGACACATAGACCAATGGAACAGAATAGAGATCCCAGAAATGGACCTTCGGCTCTTTGGGCAACTAATATTTGCTAAAGCAGGAAAAAACATACATTGGAAAAAAGACAGTCTCTTCAATAAATGGTGCTGGGAAAATTGGACAGCTACATGCAAAAGAATGAAACTTGACCACTATCTCACACCATACACAAAAATAAACTCCAAATGGATGAAAGACCTTGATGTGAGACAGGAATCCATCAAAATCCTAGAGGAGAACATAGGCAGCAACCTCTATGACATCAGCCACAGCAACTTTTTTCATGACACATCTCCAAAGGCAAGAGAAACAAAAGATAAAATGAACTTGTAGGACTTCATCAAGATAAAAAGCTTCTGCACAGCCAAGGAAACAGTCAAAAAATCTAAGAGGCAGCCCACGGAATGGGAGAATATATCTGCAAATGATACTACAGATAAAAGACTGGTATCTAAGATCTACAAGGAACTTCTCAAACTAAATACATGAGAAACAAATAAACAAATCATAAAATGGGCAGAAGATATGAACAGACACTTTTCCAATGAGGACATACAAATGGCTAACAGACACATGAAAAAATGTTCAAAATCATTAACCATCAGGGAAATTCAAATCAAAACCACACTAAGATACCACCTTATGCCAGTTAGAATGGCAAAAATGGACAAGGCAAGAGACACCAATTGTCGGAGAGGATGTGGAGAAAGGAGATCCCTCCTACATTGTTGGTGGGAATGCAGGTTGGTACAGCCACTCTGGAAAACAGTGTGGAGGTCCCTTAAAAAATTAAAAATTGAGCTTCCCTATGACCCAGCCATTGCACTACTGGGTATTTACCCCAAAGATACAGATGTAATGAAGAGAAGGGCCATATGCACCCCAATGTTCATAGCAGCATTGTCTACAATAGCTAAATCATGGAAGGAACTGAGAATCCCTTCAACAGGTGACTGGATTAAGAAGTTGTGGTCCAGGGGTGCCTGGGCGGCACAGCAGTTAAGCGTCTGCCTTCGGCTTAGGGCGTGATCCCGGCGTTATGGGATCGAGCCCCACATCAGGCTCCTCCACTATGAGCCTGCTTCTTCCTCTCCCACTCCCCCTGCTTGTGTTCCCTCTCTCGCTGGCTGTCTCTATCTCTGTCTAATAAATAAATAAAGTCTTAAAAAAAAAAAGAAGTTGTGGTCCATATATACAAACGAATATTACTCAGCTATCACAAGGAACGAGTTCTCAACATTTGCTGCAACATGGACGGGACTAGAGGAGATAATGCTAAGTGAAATAAGTCAAGCAGAGAAAGACAATTATCATATGATTTCTCTCATCTATGGAACATAAGAACTAGGAAGATCAGTAGGAGAAGAAAGGGATAAAGAAAGGGGGGTAATCAGAAGGGGGAATGAAGCATGAGAGACTATGGACTCTGAGAAACAAACTGCGGGCTTCAGAGGGGAGGGGGGTGGGGGAATGGGATAGGCTGGTGATAGGTAGTAAGGAAGGCACGTATTGCATGGTGCCCTGGGTGTTATACGCAACTAATGAATCATCGAACTTTACATAAAAAACCAGGGATGTACTGTATGGTGACTAACATAATATAATAAAAAATATTAAAAAATAAAAAAATTTCAAAAATTTCAAAAATAAAATAAAAAAGTAAAAAAAAAAAAAACTGCTAACAAACACATTGTTTTTCAGTCAAAGAACTACTTATAAGCCTGAACATGACTCAAATCCATAGAGACATAGTACTCAAGGTAGCTACTACCAATTAATTATAGCTGCCCTGATGAGTCAGAAAATTTCAATTTCACACATGCCTTTTTCATTAGTAAACTTTATTTTTGCTTGTATTTCTTTAAAATGTGTCACCACATAAGTACTACTCATTGGTTAAACAATAAACCTAACCCTCTTTCTTTTAAAAGTCTGAAAATTTTTAACAATCTAACATACTTAACATATACTGCACTGTTCTAAATCAAACATCTCTTATTCCTGCAATCTTAGATGATCAAATATAATTGTGTAAGATATATATATATATCCCAGAGATTAATCATAGTGTTTGGAGACTTACTTCTAATACTTCTTTGAGAAATGGAATCAATATAAAGACATTTGATTTGACATCAAGTTGTCATTTTTCCTAAAATGCTAAGATTGAAAATCTTCATATTTCTGTAAAAGAAAGACAGAAAGATAAATGGGAAGGAAGGAAGGAAGGAAGGAAGGAAGGAAGGAAGGAAGGAAGGAAGAAGGGAAGGAGAGAAAGAGAGAGGGGTATGGAAATAGAAAGGGAGGGAGGGATCTGGAAGGAAGAATAGAAGGAAAGATAAAGAAGGGAGGGAGAAAAGAAGGATGGGGAAAAGAGAATAAAAAGTGCCTCAAACTCTCTCTTTTGGAAGAGGCCATGCATAATAAATGAATGAATGAATGAATGAATGAATGAATGAATGAAATATATAAATAAAGAAGGATTAAAACAGTATTAATTCAATTAATACTTGTTGAGGACCTTTGGTGGGCAACCTTCATTCTAAAAGAGATATAGCTAACAGCAAAGAAACTCTCACTGGGAAGCCACATTAAAAAACAAACACAATTATATATGAAAATAACACCTACTAATAAGTGCTGAGGAAATAATTATAATGAAGGTAAAGTGATATATAGAATGTGTGTGTGTGTGGGGGGTGAGAGCATCAAATTGGAGAGTCAAAAAATGTCCTTTGTAAGGAGATAAGAGTTAAGTCACATTTAGTCTTAAAAGATAAGCACCTTATGTGCAGAAAGCAGGGAGGAACATTTCAGGCAGCAAACAGTTGGTACAAAGGCCTGCTACCAGGAGACATGGGTTCAATGTGTCCAAAAACAGAGCAAAGTCCTATGAGATTGGAGAGAACAGAGTGAGATGAGGTGGAAAAGCTGAAGATGAAGACAGAAGATGAAGGAGAGAAGGAGTGTAGAAAGCTAGTGTAGACCAGACTGGGGATTCCAGTTGGTATAAATGTGATGGGAACATCTAAAGCCAGTGAATGGTATAATATGATTCGTGTTTTAAACATTTTTTTGATATTTTGGGAAGAGAAAATGGTATCATTTATCCCATTATTAGGTCTATAAAATATTATGATCTTTTCCATAAATGCTAAAATAGTATTTGATGCTAATTTTAAACATGTCTCAATTTATTTTTCTGACTTTTCATTACACTGTTAGTAAGTCAAGGGCAAAGATTTCTACTTCACAGAGGTATTTAACACTTCTCACAGTACCTATAATGTATTATATATTCTATCAATATTTGTTGAGTAAATGAACAAATGAAAAAAAATTAACAACATATGTAAATCCCATTGCTACATATGTGTTTCTTCAAAAAAAAGTTTTAATCAAAATTTTTTCTCCAAATGCCATGCCAAATGCCATCACATTAGCCAGTGATTTCCTGTCTTCTCCTTGTGGAAGCAATTCATTAATGTTAGTGGACTCAATACAAAATGTATTGTTCTGAATTTTTCTAAAAAGCATTTGAGAAGAAAGTATATTCAGTAATTATTTAAGCTGCAACTTTTATTGTAAGTGTTCTTAGATCAATGAAATTTCCAGATACAAGTATAGATAAAATATGGTGTGTACGTGTGTGTGTGTGTGTGTGTGTGTGTGTGTGTGTGTTGAATAAGAGATTCTATATATAACATTGGAATATTACCCAGGCATCAGAAATGATGATTTACATAGACATGGATGGGACTGGGGATATTATGCTAAGTGAAATAAGTCAATCAGAGAAAGATAATTATCATATGGTTTCACTCATATGTGGAATATAAGAAATAGTCCAGAGGATCATAGGGTAAGGGAGGCAAAACTGAATGAGAAGAAATCAGAGAGGGAGAAAAACCATGAGAGACTCTTGACTCTGGGAAATGAACTGAGGGTTGCTGGAGGCGAGTTGGGTGGGGGGAAGGGGTAACTGGGTTATGGGTATTAAGGAGGGCATGTGATGTGATGAGCACTGGGTGTTATACACAACTGATGAATCATTGAACATTGTATCTGAAACTAACAATGTACTATATGTTGACTAATTGAATTTAAATTAAAAAGATATATATATATTTAATATACATATATTCACTCAAATGTATATGAATCATAATGTCTTACCATAAATTTTATTCTCTATTTAGAGTATAAAATATTTCTTATAAAGTGCTACATATTCTGCTCTAAATGCATAAGCCTTGTTTGCTGTTAGCTGACTTGAACATACTCATATTCTTAATGAAGAACTTTAAGAAGAATTTAGGAAAATTAGATGACTTACTTGAAAAGTCAATCTTTGGTTTCGTCTCTCTTATTTTTTAGGGTAGTTCTATTTTTTATTTTATTATTAATTAATTAATTAATTATTATGGTTTCCTCTCTCTTCAAGTTGTGCTCTTCCAGGGAGAGCCAGCGTCAGCCTTGTGGAGTAGTTGTGTTTTGTTTTACTCCACATGGTGTCACTCTACCCCTGCTAAGAACATAATTATCTCTCGTTCAGTTTCTGAGCTTCCTCCACTGGATATTAAGGAGGAAAACCATTATATTTATTTTAAATCACAATAATGGAAAAAAATTCCAATTTTCACTGTAAGATAGCATGACAAATTTTCCCAATTGCCTCTCTCATTTCTTTCAAACTTCAAAACAAATAGCACATTTTAACATAAGTAGGAAGTATATTATTTTGTCTCTGTAGGCTAATCCACTAATTAATAGACTTAACAAGCAATATCCCCCAAATTGTAACACTTCATTACAAAATACTGTTTTCACCTTGTCTTAGTGTATTTATTTAATATGGTTTCATATTTAATATAGATTTTTAAAATTAAAATAGATATGTTTTAAAACATTTTGTTATGTTAGGTTAAAGTTATATTTTAGTTATAGTTATAGTTTATAAAATATAGTTACAATTTCAAAATATAATATATATTTTTATATTTAATTATAAAATATATCACTGAGTGATTTAGTAATTTCTTGAAAAATACAATAACTATGTAAGACATAGTTTAATTGAATCATCATTTTTTAAAAAGTAGATGTTAGATGTAATAGATGTAATATGTTGTTTAGTAGAGCTTGCCAGAAGAAAGTTTTGATAATGTTCACCCTAGCTTTGTGGCTGTATAGGCACAAATCTCTCGATATATTGCGACCGTCACAGAGAAAATAACAAGCTATACACCTGTCACTGTATTGTGATTGTATTATGAGTGACACTATATCATATGGAGGGAATCCAGAAACAAACTTTTTGGTCTCAAATTTCAAATCCATTATTACACACTGTGTGACCTTAGGAAAGTCATTTCACCTCTTGGTACCTCAATTTCTTCATCTGTACTATGGGAATAATTACATTACCTATTTTAAGAGCTCAAAGTCTAAGAGGAAAAATTTTATTTTGGAGTTATATACACTTTTATATGGTTCCATAAAGCCAATCCACAAATTGGCTAATCCCTGTCCAGATTAGATTAGGGATTTTTATTATTTATTTATTTGTTTTTAAAAATTTTATCTATTTGAGAGCAAGAGAGAGTATGCACAGGGGGAGGGGCAGAGGGAGAAGCAGACTCCCCACCAAGTGGGAGTCACTCAGGGCTCAATCCCAGGACCCCGGGATCATGACCTGAGTCAAAGGCAAGCACACAACCCACTGAGCCATCCAAGTGCCCCAGATTAGGGATTTTAAAATAGCAGTAAAAAGAAGATTCAGAAGTAACAAATTATTTATCTTCAGATATTCACTAGTCAGTAGGGGAAGAGGGATTGGACTTGGTCCAATAAATGTGATTGATGTGATTGGAAACCACAGAAGAGTGGTAAGAGCTTGCGAAATCTGCAGTTAGCATTACTGTAGGTATTCAAGTCTAAGCAATATGGCCACTTGGTGATGCTCTTGATGGAGACTTTCAGGCAAACAATAGTTTAATCCTCAAAGGTTTTTTTCAGTTCTTTTTAAGTGTTGGATTCTATGCCTCAAAAATAAGTATAGTAAAACAGAAGGGACTGATGTGAGAGGAATAGAATGCAAGAGTCATTAAACTATATAAAGTCCAACCTTGAATGTTTTTTATTATTATGTTCAGTTAGGAAATATATAGTACACCATTAGTTTTCGATATAGTGTTCAGCAATTCGTTAGTTGTGTATAACACCCAGTGCTCATCACAACACATACCCCCCTTAATACCCATCACCCAGTTACCCCATTCCCCCAACCTTGAATATTTTACAAACAAGTATATATACAGTTCCTGATTACCTGAT